>NC_038043.1:14243129-14437575 GCF_002211085.1 Panicum hallii
GAGAAGTTTTGAGAATGTGCCTTACATCAACAGTGAGATGCAACTATTTTCTAGCATCTCAGTGAAACTCTCATGAATGAGTTTCTATAAAATAGACAACCAGTTACTGGCCATGAACTAGATCCCGTCGAACATGGCTGCAGAAAAATAGCATAGAACACATTGCTTGATGGTAGTCTTAATTGTTAAATTATAATGAAGGGATATTAGGTTGAATCTACAAGCATATGGTTTGCTTTGGTTTCCACAGTCTTCAAGATTATACTATGCTGGTTTCTAGTATCAAATGTATGATTAATTTTTTGCAACTAGCGAGTTGGGGAGTTTTTTTTGTTCTAGTGAGAATTTCATCTGTTTTCCACCTGCACATCATGCTTGGATTAAACTTGAAGAACAAGACCATTGAGAGGAAAAACCCAGCTGTTTAGGTCCTACAATTTTTTATCTGTCAATCTTACGATTTATTTTCATCAACGAGTGCAACTACCATATGGTGGACGGTGCGTAACTACATATACAAGTAATTTGTCAATTTAACTTTAGTGACACAGAGTTTCCGTGTATTCCCATTTATCAGTAAACAACTTGTTGATAGAGATCTCTACGTCCTTGCATACGAGTACTTGGCACAGTATTTGTGTTGCTTGCAAGTGTATTATGCTGGGCTTGGTAGTTGCTAGTCAGTTCTATGCAGTTATTAATGCCTTTTTGTTTCACTAAAATTTCAGCTTCTGGACACAACAGGGAATTGTGACCCTTTATGCTCAGTCGATGAAGTTAGCTCACAGTACTTTGAAGCTAACTACAAACCAAAAGATGATCTTCTGAAAGCTTTGACTATCTTTGCAACAGCATTGGCTGGGGCAGCTGCAATAAATCATTCCTGGGTTGCTGCTAATCAGGTCAGTTAAGTCCTTGCATCTTGTTCAGCATTTCCCTCTTTTATTAGTTTAACTATGTATTTTAACCTCATTATTTTATTGCTATTGTGTGGTAATAATGATTGTTGTGAACACAGTTTTATCATTTCCCTTTTTTTGTTATGCATACAATAGTAATTATTATTTTTGCAAGCATTATTAAAATATTTCCTTTTGCAGGACATCGCAATGGTGCTGGTTTTTGCTCTTGGCTATGCAGGTATCATTTTTGAAGAGTCACTGGCATTTAACAAAAGTGGAGTCGGAATATTGATGGCTGTCTGCCTATGGGTTGTCAGAAGCATTGGGGTAAGCTACTCTGCGAAACAATCTTCAAGACTTCTTCTTAAACAACAACTTCAAGACTTCAGCAACTGTCTCAAAATTCAAGCTATCAATCATGTGTTTTAAGGCTCAGTTGTTTTATCTTGATTATCACTGGCTGAGAGTTGAAAATATTACACTATAGACTGGTTGTGATCTTATTAGGTATTGAACCTCATATTGGCATCGTGATTAGCTAAGCTCGAAAATGATATATTGTCAATAAATCTGTAACAAAATTATGGAAGATTGGAGGCCATGGTCGCTTTATTCCTCTCCCTAATCTATCTGTCTCATTTTTAGTTAATAAGAAGATTCAAGACTTGTGAGTGTTAGAAACTTAATATATTTTTGACATTTATGGCATCCTAATTGTTGGTACAGTTAGAATAAGGTGCTTAGTTGCAAGTTACGGGCAATGCTGATTGATGTTCTGATGGGTTCTTAAATGATTCACAATAATAAACTTGCAGCCTTCTTGTTTCTGTCACTGAGCCAAGGAAGGTTGTTTTTGGACACTGAGTTCTCTCATTGTCATGTGGCCCCGGAATGGAAGAAAGTAAAACTTGATGCCATCATGTCTTATGGCAAGAAAAATTTTCGCTTTATTTAATCCTGAAACTCAGTCTAGTTTTAGAATAAAATCTATCTGAATCTATGCATGTTTATGATGAAATTTTGAATTGGGTTGTCCCAATACAGAACTACAGATGAATAATATGGTGTAACTTTGTTTGTGAGTGTCTATTTAAAGTGCCAACATTTTAACACATGGAGGGAGTATAATAATTTTTTCTGTTGAAACTATCCGTTCAAGCATTTATATATGATATTTTCTTTTTCCAAAAGAGATGTATATGATATTCTCCGATTGGCCTTTATTCTTACCTGTTTTTCTGCTGGATGTAGGCTCCCTCGATTGACGTAGCTGTTCAAGAGTTGAGTCAGACAACTTCTGAAGTCAGTGAAATAGTATTTTTCTTGCTTGGTGCAATGACCATTGTGGAGATTGTTGATGCTCATCAAGGTTTCAAGTTGGTGACTGATAATATATCTACTCGAAGCCCTAAAACTCTTCTGTGGGTGGTGAGGTTTTTTAACATATACTTTATCCATTGTACTGTGCACACACTTAATATAATACCAAAGAGTCAACAAAAGAAACTGTTTTGCCGGTGGTGTACTAATACGATTGCTACATATAAATACTACAATGTTACCCTTTGAGACTAAGAATCTTCATTTAACTAACTATCCAGTCCGGATAGAAATTCTTTTAGTAGAGGCCCAGAAAGATCATTTTGTATTTAGGGATTTTTAGTTTCGACCAGCTTCTAATGACCAGTGTGGACCACCTTCTGTTTAGTTGTTCAGTCCAGATACAAACCATACTTTTCAACACACAAACACGCAAGATTTGACCTAACATGAAAGCTGCTTCCACCCATTCTCTATTTTTTTTTCTCAAACACGTATGAGAGCTTCGTATCTTTGTATTAAGAAGAGAGAATTGGCCAATCCACCTTGGGCCAGAATGGGTGACGGTAGAACAGAACTCAAAAAAAGACTATTACAGAAAAATAGGAGGTAGGACCTGACCACAGCACCCTAATGGCGCAGCTAAGTCACCCGGCCAACGCCGAGGGCCCTAAGCCCCTTAGTGCTTCCACCCACCATTCTCTTTCTACTCTTCTGTGTTTCTCTTTATGACTGCTTTGTATACATGGGGGGATGTCTTATCCCCAATGTTGAGTTGTTGTTTTTTTATACTGATACTGCTATTGTTTTTTTTCTGATCGGGCCTTTACCCCATTTCCATTTAAAAAGAGAGAAGTACCTACTACAGTGATTACATCAGAGATAGAAAGGTCAAAAGAACCAGAGCTTATTTATTCTTGTTGGGTTTCTCTCTAGCCTACCCTGAGTTTGAGGATAGACTTCGAGTTTCTCCTTTTGGTTAGTAGTTTTATTGCTTCCTAGCATATGTTGATTTCTGCCACTGTTAGTTAACGCTGCAAACATGTTAATTGGATCTGAGTTTTGCTTCGAGTTAGGTTTACTTCCATTGCTTGTTTTCGCGTTTCTTCACTTGGAAAAGTTCAGTTGTAAGTGTAGTTATGCTAAAGGCTGTAATGAAATATGTCGAGTGTCAAATACTTTGTTCACTTCACCCTCTTATTGCTCTCGGTCTCGGTTTGTTGGTTCCTTTTGCCAAGTAAACAAATCCATCAACTAAACCTGCTCAATTATGCAGCAATTTCTAAAGGTCTATGCACAAATTTAAGCTGTTACTTAATTCCAACTCTGGTAATATCTTAGCAGTTGAGAAATACTACATTTTTACAATTTTCTATAGAATTCCAGCTCACCCAGCCTTTGCGTTGGTAGGCTAACTTGCTTGGGACAAAGGCTTTCTTGTTGCTGCTGCTGTTAGACTTCTGATATTTTTTTCTCTCCATATAGTGCATAGTCTATTTTAGTGAAGAATGCTAGTTTGGTTCCTATAGCTTCCTGTGTTCCCATTTTCCTGTTCTACAAGGTCAAAAGAAGAAAATCGTGGCTGTAATGAGTGCACTTGAGCTATGTAGACTGACCAAATTCAAGAGAAGCAATGCATGTTGTGCAATATTTGGTGCAGTACAGTGCGGATGAATTTGAATTTTACTATTTCAGATAACTGTACTGCTGCATACTGCATCTCTTTCACTATTCTTGGTGATCAAATCTTTCTTCCCCAAATACTTTGCACTACGTCCATCCCAATACGCTTTTTCCGCAATTTTGCCCTTACGACATACTCTGGTCATTGCTTGTGCAGTTTAGTTTTGTTAGATGATATGGTAGGCTGGTTAGGCCGACCCATTGGGCCGTAGGGCTGCTGGCCGTGCGCCAGCCCTCCTCCTGGGATAGGTTCTAGGTCAAGTATCTAGATTAGGCAAGGTCTCCGTTGATTGGTATTGTTTCCACAACCCTGGGGCATCCTTGCCTATATATCTTGTACATGTGCTTTGCAGCCTAATCGATCAATTATCCCGAGCCATACTTGCTTTCAAATTTGGACTAGACAATTAAGCATGGATTATGCAGGCACGTATACTTACGTAAAATACGAAATAAAGAATTAGCTGTCCCTTTCATCTCCATCTCATTAGTACCCATCTGGCAGAGGAGATGTCAGCACTGAACCTCCCTTGGGCGGGTACACCAGGCCCAGGGTGGGTTTGTGAGATTAGATTAGATTAAATTCCTGTATCCCTACCATTATGGTGCAGCCGCTGGGCAACACCAAAGGTTGCAGAATTTGTGTTCATGGTCGTGGCCATCTAAAGTATGCGCATGACACCCCCACCAACTACCTTGAACTATTAATTTGTTTCTTAATTGTGAAACTGTTTAATATCTTTCTATATTTTTCAAGGATGAATTATTTACCTTTTCAGATTGGTATAGTAACTTTCTTCCTGAGTGCGATCCTTGACAACTTGACGTCCACCATTGTGATGGTGTCATTGCTTCGGAAATTAGTACCTCCATCGGAATATAGAAAGTATGATTTTTTTCAACTCGCCTGTTATATCTGCACATGATCTAGTAATTTTCTTCTATACATATGTCCATTTTATGGTTGCTCTATCTTGCAACGTTTTAATAGCGGGCTATAACATTTACATTTACTTAAATAGTGGTCTAATATTGTTAGGGATCATGTCCGCAAAAAAAGGGGATGAACAATTCTTATTTGTCACCTACATATGTCCATTTTATGGTTGCTCTATCTTGCAACATTTTAATAGCGGGCTATAACATTTACATTTACTTAAATAGTGGTCTAAGATTGTTAGGGATCATGTCCGCAAAAAAAGGGGATGAACAATTCTTATTTGTCACCTATATTTGGTGACAAATAAGGGTTTTCCCCTCCTTTTCTTTTTGTGTGTTGGGTTTGAGCCCAACCCATTGTAGTTTCCATACTTTCACCAAGTGGGTTGTTGGTGTTAGTTTTTTTCTTTTAATGTTAGAGCATGGCAATAGAGGTCGACACAACTCAATGCAGCCTGCTGAAGCCTCAATTGCTGAGGTGATATGGTTGCTACTGTAATGGGTTGACTGTAACATCTTTTTCTCTTAATACAAAGATACACAGACCTCCCGCATGTTCGAGAAAAAAAAAAGGTGTGCACAACATTTAAGTTCAATCTAAAGGAATTTTTATTCCCTTGCTCCATCCATAAATAGTTTGTAGGAATGTTGTTGAGCTTCTTGAATGAGTAAAACATTTTCTTATTGGGACAGATTGTTAGGTGGTGTTGTTGTAATAGCAGCGAATGCTGGCGGTGCATGGACACCAATTGGTGATGTGACAACCACTATGTTGTGGATTCATGGTCAGGTTACAACATTGAAAATAATGCAGGTCAGCTTTTAACGACTGTTGTTATGTACTGCAATATGCCTACACAAATAAATTTCCTTACATTTGGTTTCATTGACGTTTCATGCTATATTGTTCTTTCTTTAGTTGTTAATGATAAGTATTTGTCAAGATTTTAATAATCGTGTCTGCAATCAATCCAGAATTTCAAAAATCAGATAATGCCTGTCTTTTTATGTGCGGAAGTCATAAATATTTTTCTTGAACACGCAGCAGAGCAGCATGTATAAAATCTTAGCAACTTGCTCAGGAGAAGTGGAGAACATCTAAACTTGTCTACAGAAGATGTTACTAAAGGATAACACAAAATTTTATCTCTCTCTCTCCCTCTCTCCATAAAATGATCTATTCGTGTTCTGCCAAGTGTCTATATCTTTTTTACCCAACACACTGTTTGAAATTCCTCACAGTTGTATGTATTACTCTTCCATGGTGCAAAAAATTAGGTGACTGGATTAGATCAATATAGTTGAAAGATCTGCCATCACAAAACTGGAAAGTAATATTGCAGAAATTACAGAATGGCCACCACAAAGCAAAGCAGCTACTATATCTATGACATGAAATTTAGATTGCCGAGCTTTGTTTGTTGGAAACTGTTAAGTCTCCACTTTATTGCCTTGAATGATGAAATGCTAAATAGATAGCTATGTTAAAATTTAGATGGATTATGTTTATTCAGGTTTTTGAGGGCTGCTTGCACAAGCCTGGAATCCTTCTTTCCATGATTCATGATAAACAAAATGTACATAGTAAAAGAAAGAAAATAAGGCATTGTCACTGTTTGGTTTAATGTGTCCGGAAGATTTTATTGGATTAATTCATTACAGGAATTAAGAAATTCATTGCATGCTGGACAAACAACATTCATTTTATTCATAATCTGAGTTATTGATTCATTGTTTTGAACGAAGACATTTTCCTATAGATTCTAGACCATAGTGTGGACTTCTATAGCTTTATGGAAGGCCCAGCTGCACACTGGAATTACATATTCATTGCACATATCTGTTATGAACATGACATCACCCAGTGGTTCTGGTGACTCAAGTTTTAAAATAGCATTGAAAGTTAGCATCGTGCAAGTGTTAATTAACTGATCATGTGGTTGCTCATACAAAAGGTCAATTTTCTTTGAGATAATTTTTGGTATCTGATCTTTGTAGGGAAATCCGGTTGCTTTATATTGGTTTTCCATTTCCATTATTTACTTGCTTTGTAGGATAGAGCTTCGCCCGTTGTTGTCATGCTGTTATGTTTATTTTTCTGCATACCACTTCAGCAAAACACTGCTTCATTTGATTGTGAAATCAGCTGTTTGGCTTATGATCTGGCAGGGCTTGTTTATTCCCTCAGTTGTTTCATTGGCAGTCCCACTGGCTCTGATGTCCCTCACCAGGTTGTTAACTAGTGACAACTTATGATATACTCCGTATGAAATGGAACAGTTTTAACTGTGCCTGATTTAACATTTTGTATGCATTGCAAATAGTGAAGCAAATGGATCATCTCAGAAATCTTCCAGCATGCTGTCATCAGAGCAGATGGCTCCTCGGGGACAACTCGTATTGGCTGTAGGAGTTGGAGCTTTAGTGTTTGTCCCAGTCTTTAAAGCTCTCACCGGTCTGCCACCTTTCATGGGTATGCTGCTTGGTCTTGGGATTCTCTGGATCCTGACGGATGCAATACATTTTGGAGACTCTGAAAGGCAGCGACTAAAAGTTCCACAGGCCCTGTCACGGATTGATACACAAGGAATTTTATTCTTCTTAGGTATCCTTTTATCAGTTGGCAGGTAAATCCTTCACCCCTTCTCTTACTAAAATTATTTAAGAAATGCATACACCACTGAGAATCGTATGCATTTGGCATGCATAATTGTTAATATTCAAAGTATATTCTCAAAATAAAAATAAAGTACAGAGCTGTATGCCGTCGTGCCATGGTTACAGTGAAATGCTAGTAACTATGAGCTGGCATAGAGATGATAAGATTAGTTGGAGCATATCTTAAAGATAAGACTAATTATTTATTTGTGCAATGATTTGCCACTGTAAATGTCATTTAGGCCAAAGTTCTGTTTGTGATATGGTAATTAACTAAATGTAATGTACCTTTACACTTATGAACTATATGAGTTTATGGTGTTAGTGTAATGAAAAAGCAGCTGTCCTGTTATTTGCAGTCTAGTCCATTACCAATCAGATGTTCTTCATTTGCTAATAGTTTTTCTCTCTTTTGGCACTAGCCTGGAATCTGCAGGGATCTTGAGGCAGTTAGCGAATTATCTTGATGCCAATATTCCAAATGGTGATCTTATTGCTAGTGCAATTGGTGTGGCATCAGCAGTTATAGACAATGTTCCACTTGTTGCTGCAACGATGGGAATGTATGACCTGACTTCATATCCTCAAGATTCGGACTTCTGGCAGCTTATTGCATTCTGTGCTGGTACTGGAGGTTCAATGCTTATCATTGGCTCTGCAGCAGGAGTTGCTTTTATGGGAATCGAAAAGGTGGATTTCCTTTGGTATTTTCGCAAGGTAATCTTCTGTTTTGTTCAAATATGATGAGGAGCTATGTAACAGCCTAATGAGTTAATGAAAGTACCATATACTGCAGATCCCTTTTTTCTGCGTCGAAGTGCATTTTCCTATGTTTCCCTGATAAACTGTTGAATCCAGTCTCTGTCTGCTATTAGACCTTTTAAGGAGCGTAGTGTTGAGCAAACATGACTACCTTAGTTGATTACTGCAGTCCACTTATTTGTATAAACATATTAAAGTGTAGCTATATGAATATACTATTGCTGCCTGTTGCTGACTAAAGGTTACATCCAACTTCCATGATCGTTCATATATATGCTTATTGCTAGAGATGAAACATTCTTAGTTGAGTTATTTTGCCCACTGGTTCGCGCCATATTCTAGTAACCAATTATTCATCTTTCATGTTCCTTCTTGTGTTGGCAGGTGAGCGGTTTTGCCCTTGCAGGTTATGCAGCAGGTATAATCTCATATCTAGCTACTTCAAATCTCCATCTAACTCTTCCTACATCACTGGCTGAGATCCCATTTATTCCTGGCTCATAAAAGGTTGGTCTTTGTACTCCTGTAAGAATGATCTTGCCTTACACATGGAGAAAGTATTAATACTGTCTTTCATTTCGTATGTAAGCTCTGATGTGTTGTCAATGGGAGTGTTTAGAACTTGGGCAATAGATAAGATTAATACCCTAAGGTCCAAGACCCTCCACATCGGATCCAGACCAGCGCTATGAGTGCTGGCGAACTTTGTTAGTTGTTACCCTGGACAAGAATAAGAAAGAATATCAGGGAGAAGGCAGGCTATGGATATTTGAGCGTCTACTTTGGATAAATATGAGCAGCTTAGAAATGTGGGGTTATTGCAGAAACAAGCTTATTAGTTACTTTCAAAAGAAAACAAGTTGTCTCTTGTATACTAAGAACATGCAAGCTCGTTGAGTCATTTTCGAAAGGAAAAAAAAATGTGACTCCCATGATGCCATTTTAACCGACCTGACTGAAGAATACTCCTCCTTTCTAAGTTATTATTGTTCATGCTCTAAGTCAAACTTGTCTAACTTTGATTAAGTTTATAGAAAATATAAAAGCATCTACGATACTAAATAAATACAATATCAAAACATATTTCATGATGGATCCAATGAAACTAATTAATTTGATGTTGTAGGTATTGAACTTTTTCTGTAAACTTAGTCAAAATTAGGAAAGTTTGACTAGGATAAAGCGAAAGTGAAGTATGATGTAGAATGAAGGGAGTACAACCTACGGATGTTATACAAATATTGCGTGTTTGTATACTGCCATTGTTGCTACATGAATGAGCATCAGCTGAAGGGCAAGGCAAATGCAGGTGTCTGGTAACAGCACCAGCTGTCACTCGCATGAATGCGGGCAGGCAGCCCATTCAGAATGAGCACGACAGCCTGAGTAGTTAGTTCTCTGAAGTCTGGACTGCAGCAAGCGAGGTGTCAACCAAGGCATCGTTCCGAAAATCCTTTTCCGTTTCCTCTAAAAATACCTGATGTTAGAAATGCAGGATATTACTAAAAATACCTCTAACATCACTCACGTCTGCCCAGACTATATGATTTGCAGCTGGGGATTCACCATCTTGCTCGCCCATCGTCCTGCATGTACCATAAAAGGCCTGAAAGCGAGAATTAGCAGGCATAGAAATGATATGATAAATGCTGCCTTAACCTTTCCAATACTTCCAGTCTAGCGGTCAATTTTAGAAAATCTAATGAGCTTATTACTTCAAAAGCAGTAAGGGGCTGACCGAGGTGTACATAATTTGCCGCAGTGTAGTATATATGGCAGCAGTGGACAGCTAGTACAAGGAGATTTCTGATTCTTCGTTGCCAGATTGTTCAGCACGCACCTGGGTGAACACTGCGTAGTGGACGCACTAAGATGATCACGATTCGCGCCTCACGGTGTAAGGCATGGAAAGCACCAGCAGGTTCCTTGTTGTGACCTTGGTTTGACACCTTTGGGATGGAAATTCGACACCCACACTTGAGCGAAGAAGAAGAATAGTAACAGGATGCATTAGATGGTTCAGCAACATCATCACAACATAGTATAGCAAATCTCAAAGCTCTCTAACAATGAACTTAACCAAATATCTAACTGCCCAGCTAATCCAATCCGGCAAACCAACAAACTCAAACAAACCGAATCAAAACTCAAGCAAACTCCATAGCCACTATCTGCGGGGTGTCTATTCATAGTAGTTGTGGTTGGAACTCATCCAATCGCAGCAGCGCTCCCGCTCCGCCCTTCGGCCACAGTCCCGGCGACGTAGAGCTTCCCTGCCCCAAATCCAGCCACTGGTTATCCCGACCGCCGGCGGCCGGAGGCGTGCCCGCCGTCTCGCCGCGCGCCCTCACAACCGCCTCCACCGCCGGGCTGCTCTACCTCCACCTCCCTCTTCTAAGGTCGACATTGGCCACAGGACCCTGACAACCCCACACCTCGAACTCTGGCCGCCGCTGCCCTCAATGAGGGAGATGAACAGAAGCGGCGGCGGCCTTGCGCGATGCGGCGCATCCCACCCGCGCGCACGATGAATAGCCTCCGCCCTATCTGCCGCATGGGCCTTCTTCCTGCGCTGGAATTTCCTCCCAAAGAACGAGTCCACAACAGAAACTAACATGGTAGTGATGAAGAAAATGGCATGGTACCAACTTGAGGGTCTCCGGTTCATTTACTTCGCACCACAGAGAAGATCAAGCTTAAAAAGTGGTTCCTATTATGTCTGTGGCGATTCGAGTAACTTCTCTTTTGTTTTTTTAAGGATGCAACGGAAGTAAAAACAGTATAGCTAGGAGAGATGGAGTGCATTTACCCGAGGATGCCGGTTAGGAGCATAGACGCACGCGTAGCAGTTCTTGGGAGGACCTGGTGAAGAAACCTCGGCTGCTGCACGAAGCTTTAAGCTAGCGTAGTCCAAGCTGTTATCGCGCAGAGATTGGGAAGATTTGCAGGTGGCGGTGGACGGGCCTATTCACCTGTGGTGCGTGGAGGGGTGGTACTGCGCTTGGCAATGATGCTGGCAGCATCGTCCAGACCTGAAATCAGCTTCTGCTTCGTCTCGCTCCGATGTTGTATGCTAGCTGCTCCGTCGTAGCGTGATGTATGCGGGCGACGTGGTTTTCAATTCACCGAAAGATGCTGCAGGGAGATGTGGGCAGATCGTCCAAAGTCGGTGCTCCATCTGTTGGATGCGGGCGGCTGTTGGATCTAGTGGGGAGAGCTTTGCTTGAACCGAATCCAATCAGCGCAGAAATGGTGGATGTGGAGGATGAGCTAGACACTACCACAAACGGAGATTTCATAAGGGGGGCTCAATTTTCGTGAGAACTCTCGTGAAATCTTTTATTTTTACGAAGGTGTGTTGAATATCTGGGCCTAGCCCATGTAAATCCAAATAATTCCTGTAAAATCTCAAAGACCCATTAGTGCATAGGTGCATGCCAACAAATTAGTCCCACCTTGCTAGTGGAGGTGGAGGGAACCTAACTTAAATAGTTGGATGCTCTCCATGCTTTTGCAAGTGTGGGTGAGAGGAAGAAGGAAGAACACGCGCGCGCTCGCTCGCCTCGCCGGGCTCGGGCGAAGGGCGCGCGCACGCGACGTGCGCGTGAATGGTCCGCCAAAATCCGGGTCCAACCCTTGTGGGCGTGCGGCTTCTTTTTGCCGATCCGGTAAAGAGCCGATCGGCTCTCTCTGGTTTCGGGCGAAAGAGCCGGTTGTTCTTCCGTCTCGGGCGAACTGCTACGGCTGTAAAAGAACCGATCGTTCCCCATGATCGGCTCTTCAGACTCGGGCAAGCCGATTGTTTCCTATGAATCGGCTCTCTGGTCTCGGGCAAAGGCTGTAGAAAGCCCGGCGGCTTCCTTTTGCCACTTTGAATCTGTTACGGATTTCACGCGCGGATTTTTGGAACTCGTAACCGACTAGGTTTTGGGACGCCAAAACCCTAGCAGTTCTCCTGATAAATACGTGCGGGTGCCGGCATAGATAAAAAGTACAACGTAGAGAAAACCTACAACGCACAATACGCCTCAACCCGCCTGTTGCGCCGCCGTGTACGCTACTTCATCCCGTTCGTCGGCGTGCACCGGCGATCGGGAGAGCAGGTCTCCGGAACCTCGTCCTCAGCGATCCTGCACTGGGAGAGGGCGAATAAGGTTTTTGGGAAGCGCTCTGCGCGACTGCTCGAACGCTTCCACATCGCCGTCCTCTACGTCCTCGTCACCACGGCTCGTCTACCTCCTCGTCAGTGGGGCGCGACTCGGCGTCGTCAAACGCGCGGAGGTGCTGTTCATCGCCGTCGTCATCTTTGCCTGGTTATTCCAGTCACGCAAGACACGTACGACTCTCTGTCCCTAACTATGCTTTTCATACCTAGTATGATCTGGTTAGGGTTGATATTGCTGCTGCAATATTTTATCTTAAATTACGTCATGAGCATATTTAGATTTATTCGTTTTCTGTACACAACTTTCATCATGGTCATGATTTATCTTTGGATTATTTTTAAACTGAAACTCCTAATTTTTCCAACAATCCAAAAACCTTATTGTAGGAATTTCAGTTTCATGGCCGGATTTGTTGATGCTCTGAGGCCCGAGAAATTCTCTGGTGAGCATTTTAAGAGATGGCAAACGAGAGTGATTCTGTGGCTCTCTGCCATGAACGTGCTGTGGGTGTCCAAGGGCAAACCTGAGGGGCCTCTTACCCCTGAACAGGAGAAGGCCTTTACCGAGGCCAACACACTTTTTGTGGGCGCTGTGATCGGTACACTTGTAGATCGCCTACAGGATGTGTACCTTCATCACACAGACGCTAAAATGTTGTGGGACGCCCTGGAAGCCGATTATGGCGGCACAGATGCTGGCGCTGAGCTGTACATCATGGAGCAGTACCATGACTACAAGATGACCAATGGGAAATCTGTAGTCGTGCAGGCTCATGAGATACAGTGCATGGCGAAGGAGCTTGAGCACCTCAAGATCAACCTACCCGACAAGTTTGTGGCTGGTGGCATTATTGCAAGTTGCCTTCTTCATGGAGGGATTTTGCCACTACTCTCAAACACAAGAGGATGGAGATATCAGTGTCTGATCTGATAGCATCTCTTGATGTTGAGGAGAAAGCTCGGGCCAAGGATGGGCGATCTAAGGCTGCTGAGGGCCAGACTAGTGCCAATATGGTGCAAAAGTCTCACGGCAAAGGCAAGGGCAAGGGAAAGAAGACCAAGCCGCAGCCTACTACTACTTTTAAGAAGAAAAAGTTCAAGGAAGGTCAAGGCTGTTTTGTGTGTGGATCTAGTGATCATTGGGCAAAGAAGTGCCCACAACGCAAAGGAAGAAAGCCTTCACCTGAGCAGAAGACTGTGAACACGGTCACCATGGCTAGAGTGGAAACCAGTGGGTATAATTCTATACCTTCGGTTTTTTCAGTGTTTCAATCTACTAGTTGGTGGCTTGATACTGGTGCAAATGTTCATGTGTGTTCTGATTCTACCTTATTTTTTTCTTACCAGACCGCTCGGGATTCTACCGTGATGATGGGCAATGGGTCGCATGCTACTGTTCGTGGTGTTGGCACGATTGATCTGAAACTTACTTCGGGAAAGATCGTGCAGCTGAAGAACGTGCAGCATGTCCCTACTATCGGCAAGAATCTAGTTAGTGGATCCCTTCTGTGTAGGGATGGTTTTAAAGCAGTGTTTGAGTCCAATAAATTTGTCGTGTCTAAGTGTGGATAATTTATCGGCAAAGGCTATGAGTGCGGAGGCTTGTTCCGTTTTTCAGTCTCAGATTACTGTAATAAGTCTGTGAACTTAATTTCAGATGGTATAAATGAGAGCGATGCATCTGTTTGGCACTCGCGTTTATGTCATCTGAATTTTGGCTCTATGTTTCGACTTTCCACCATGAGTTTAATTCCGAATTTTTCCATAGTTAAAGGTTCTAAGTGCCATAGTTGTGTGCAGTCTAAGCAACCTCGAAAACCTCACAAGGTAGCAGAGGAGAGACATTTGGCACCTCTAGAACTCGTCCATTCAGATATCTGTGAGATGAATGGCGTGTTAACAGAAGGTGGAAAAAGATATTTCATGACCTTGATTGACGATGCAACTAGATTTTGCTATGTGTACTTGCTGAAAACGAAAGATGAGGCTCTTAACTGCTTTAAAATCTATAAGGCTGAAGTAGAAACCCAAGTTGAGAAAAAGATCAAACGACTTAGGTCCGATCAAGGAGGTGAATATTTCTCTAACGATTTTGACTTATTCTGTGAGGAACATGGCATTATTCATGAGAGAACGCCTCCCTATTCACCCGAATCAAACGGGATTGCCGAAAGGAAGAATCGCACGTTGTCTGACTTGGCTAACACCATGTTAGATAACGCTGGATTATCTAAGGCATGGTGGGGGGAGGCAGTATTGACTGCATGTCATGTCCTGAATAGAGTTCCCATGAAGAATAAGAAAAAGACTCCTTACGAGGAGTGGATTGGGAGAATACCTACACTCTCTTACTTGCGCACTTGGGGTTGTTTGGCCAAGGTGAATGTACCAATCAACAAGAAGTGCAAGTTGGGACCTAAAACTGTGGATTGTATCTTTTTGGGTTATGCACATCATAGCATTGCTTATAGATTTCTAGTAGTTAAATCTGAGGTGCCTGACATGCATGTAAATTCACTGTTCGAGTCACGTGATGCTACTTTCTTTGAGAATATTTTTCCTATGAAAGACTCGCATGTTATGAATGGAACAGTGAATACAACTTCTAAATCTGTTGAATTTTCTGAGCCTGATGAACACACACTTGAATCAAATCATGAGGAGATTCATAGTGATGCTCCTAGGAGGAGCAAGAGGCCAAAGACTGCAAAGTCTTTTGGTGATGATTTCACTGTCTATCTCATAGATGATTCTCCCAAAACAATCACTAAGGCATTCTCATCTCCTGATGCGGATGATTGGAAAGAAGCTGTCCGTAGCGAGATGGACTCCATTCTCTCCAATGGAACTTGGGAGCTGGTCGAAAGACCGTACGGTTGCAAACCGGTGGGTTGCAAGTGGGTGTTCAAGAAGAAGCTTAAGCCTGATGGTACTATTGACAAGTACAAGGCTCGTCTTGTGGCTAAGGGTTATACCCAGAAAGAAGGCGAAGATTTCTTTGATACTTACTCACGTGTTGCGAGATTGACCACTATTCGTGTGCTACTCTCCCTGGCTGCCTCGCATGGTCTTCTCATCCATCAGATGGATGTTAAGGCAGCTTTCCTCAACAGAGAGCTGGAAGAGGAAATCTACATGACACAGCCTGATGGGTTTGTAGTAGAGGGTCATGAGAACAAGGTGTACAAGTTGTATAAATCTTTGTATGGCCTGAAACAAGCACCTAAGCAATGGCATGAGAAATTCAACTTAACACTCATATCAGCAGGCTTTAGTGTCAATGAGGCTGATCGATGTGTGTATTATAGCTATGGTGGGGGTCAAGGAGTTATATTGTGTTTGTATGTCGATAACATACTGATCTTTGGCACTAGTCTTGATATGATCAACGAGGTCAAGATATTCTTGTGTCGAAACATTGATATGAAAGATCTTGGTGAGGCTGATGTTATTCTCAACTTCAAGCTGATCAAGGGAGAAAATGGGATTACTCTTTCGCAATCCCATTATGTGGAGAAAATGTTGAATCGGTTTGGCTATAAGGATAGCAAATCTAGTCCAACTCCCTATGATCCGAGCTTGATCCTTCGAAAGAACAAAAGAATTGGCAGAGACCAATTGAGATATTCACAGATAATTGGCTCACTCATGTATCTTGCGAGTGCAACGAGGCCTGATATCTCTTTTGCTGTTAGCAAGTTGAGCCGGTTTACTAGTAATCCGGGAGATGATCATTGGCGTGCGCTTGAGCGCGTAATGCACTACTTGGTGGGTACTGTGGAATACGGGATTCACTATTCTGGTTTTCTTGCAGTACTGGAAGGATACAGTGATGCTAATTGGATATCGGATCTAGATGAGCTGTATGCCACCAGTGGATACGTTTTCACTCTTGGCGGTGCTGCTGTTTCATGGAGATCATGCAAACAGACGATCCTGATGAGATCTACTATGGAGGTAGAACTCACAGCATTAGATACAGCTACAGTGGAAGTCGATTGGCTTCGTGAGCTCTTGATGGACTTACCTATTGTTGAGAAACCATTGCCGGCAATAATGATAAATTGTGACAATCAAACTGTGATTGTCAAGGTAGACAGTTCAAAGGACAATATGAAGTCTTCAAGACATATCAAGAGACGGTTAAAATCAGTCAGAAAAATGAGAAACTCTGGAGTTATCACTGTGGGTTATGTCCACACTGAGAAAAATCTGGCTGATCCGTTTACCAAGGGGCTGCAACGTAATGTGATAGACAATGCATCCAAGGAGATGGGTTTGAGACCTGTATAAGCTATTCCTGAGTGGTAACCCAACCTATGTGATCGGAGATCCCGTGAATTAGGATCTGGGAAGAACAAGCTAGAGGTTAGCATGAGAGTAAACTTTTATACTCACTCGAGAAGGATGTAATACTCTCGATTTCTGCATGGCAGGTTGGCATTGGCCTTAATGTATTCTGTTAGCTTTAATTAGCAAAGACGTTATCCTGCAGAACGTTCTTGAAAGAATACACCTATGTGAGCCCGACTGTTGGACGGTCGCAGTCTGTGAGATTCAGGTGATCTCTATTAAGCTCATGATGAGACCAGGGAGTACGACCTATATGCTCCAACCACGAAGTAGCCTACCAGAGGTCAAGTATCAGTTTGACTGTAAGTGAAACTCATTTGCACAAAACTTGCAATTCAAGGCTTAGTCCATTGTTCAAGTTGTGAATGAGTGTAACTTGCTGTTCTAGATGGAAGTTCAATTTAACAGTCTCCATTGAAACACTGATATATCAAACAACAGTGGGTTGAGGCAAAGTCATAATGAGACTTTGAGATCTGGTGGGGGATTGTTGGAATATTTGGGCCTAGCCCATGTAAATCCAAATAATTCCTGTAAAATCTCAAAGGCCCATTAGTGCATAGGTGCATGGCAACAAGTTAGTCCCACCTTGCTAGTGGAGGTGGAGGGAACCTAACTTAAATAGTTGGATGCTCTCCATGCTCTTGCAAGTGTGGGTGAGAAGAAGAAGGAAGAACACACGCGCGCGCTCGCTCGCCTCGCCTCGCCTCGCCTCGCAGGGCAGGGCTGGGCTGGGCTGGGCTCTGGCTCGGGCTTCGGGTGAAGGGCGCGCGCACGCAACGTGCGCGTGAATGGTCCGCCAAAATCCGGGTCCAACCCTTGCGGGCGTGCGGCTTCTTTTTGCCGATCCGGTAAAGAGCCGATCGGCTCTCTCTGGTTTCGGGCGAAAGAGCCGGTTGTTCTTTGGTCTCGGATGAACTGCTACGGCTGTAAAAGAACCGATCGTTCCCCATGATCAGCTCTTCAGACTCGGGCAAGTCGATTGTTTCCTATGAATCAGCTCTCTGGTCTCGGGCAAAGGCTGTAGAAAGCCCGGCGGCTTCCTTTTGCTACTTTGAATCTGTTACGGATTTCACGCGCGGATTTTTGGGACTCGTAATCGACTAGGTTTTGGGACGTCAAAACCCTAGCAGTTCTCCTGATAAATACGTGCGGGTGCCGGCATAGATAAAAAGTACAACGTAGAGAAAACCTACAACGCACAATACGCCTCAACCCGCCTGTTGCGCCGCCGTGTACGCTACTTCATCCCGTTCGTCGGCGTGCACCGGCGATCGGGAGAGCAGGCTCCGGAACCTCGTCCTCAGCGATCCTGCACCGGGAGAGGGCGAATAAGGTTTTTGGGAAGCGCTCTGCGCGATTGCTCGAACGCTTCCACATCGCCGTCCTCTACGTCCTCGTCACCACGGCTCGTCTACCTCCTCGTCAGTGGGCGCGACTTGGCGTCGTCAAGTGCGCGGAGGTGCTGTTCATCGCCGTCGTCATCTTTGCCTGGTTATTCCAGTCACGCAAGACACGTACGACTCTCTCTGTCCCTAACTATGCTTTTCATACCTAGTATGATCTGGTTAGGGTTGATATTGCTGCTGAAATATTTTATCTTAAATTACGTTATGAGCATATTTAGATTTATTCGTTTTCTGTACACAACTTTCATCATGGTCATGATTTATCTTTGGATTATTTTTAAACTGAAACTCCTAATTTTTCCAACAAGGTGGTCCAAAAACTCTCGCGAGAAGCTATTTTCGTGAAGGCATTTATGGACCGCCATGAAAATAACTATTTTTGTGAAGGTGTTGCAAAAACTCTCACGGAATCTGTAGATTCCGTGAAGGTGCTATATAACACTCATGGAAAGCTATTTTTATGAAGGTACTTATAGACCGTCATGAAAATGATTATTTTACGTGAAGGTGATGCGATAACTCTCATGAAGTATGTGTTGATTTAGTGTCCACAAACCCTCACGAAATAGTTGGATGCACACTCTAGTTTTCTAAGGCACACAATAGTTACTAAATTTTAATAATACCTAAATTTTCTCAAAAAATTATGAAATTCGGCTGAGGACCAATATACATCCCTATAACATACCCAAAAAAATTTCATCATGGAAATCAAATTGTGGTAAAAGTTGTTCATTTGAGAACAGATGTTCAAAGTCAACTATCTCCTTTCTAACAAGATTCAAGGTGATCGATATCTAACTTCATTTTTTTTCAAAAGAAGTTAACATAATCTCAATTAAGTATGTAGTCCATAGAAATAATTTCTAAAAAATAATATACATTTCTTAGAATTTAAATGTATTTCTGCCTATTTATTAGAATTACCTCACATTTGAACTACATGAGCTGTAAAAATTATCCCTAAATTACAAAAAACATATATGCAGTTAGATTCATGCATTTCGATACCACATGCAAATTTTTAAATGTTGGTATACTTTACACTCTTGTTTTCTTAGTCACTTTATAGGTTCTGAAATTTAATAATACCTAAATTTTCTCAGAAAATTATGAAGTTTGGATGAGGATCAGAATACATGCTTATAACATTACCAAAAAAGTTTCATCAATAAAATCAAATTAAGTTAATGATTTGCTTCATTTAATGTTCATATCGAATCATAAGTTTATGGTCAACTCTCTCTCTTCTCTAGCAAGATTCTAGGTGATCAATAGGTAACTTTACTTTTTTGCATGAAAAACTAATACAGCCTTGAGCTAGTATGTTTGTTAATAACATAGTTTAGTTATAGTTTTTAATGCAATTTCATGCCTTTTGAAAAGAATTTAATTGCATTCCTATTTGAGCAAAACATCTGTTAATTTTTATTAAATGGGCTGAAACACCTACACCTGGGCATTGTTAATTTTATACTTTCCTTGACTGTCATTGTTCTGAATTTGCATTTCCTTAACTGCCATTTCCGTGGAAGACTGTTAAGTTGGAGACGCTGGCAGCTTGGGCCCGCAAGGCCGCAACCATGCCCTCTGTTATCGTTTCCGTGCCGCATGCCGCACCCACCCAATTCGGCAGACGAACTGGCCGCGACTAGGCGAATGCCGGCTGCCATGGCGAACGTGTGGTCGCATCTGGGTGAAAGCAGGCAGCCTTGGGGAGCGTGCGGCCTGGGCAAGCGTAGAGCCGACAAGGCGGAGCGCCGCTAGCTGCTGGGGTGCGTGCGTCAAGCCCCGTACACATGCTGGAACATTGCCGGAAAGTTGCTCGGCGAGCCTCCAGCTCCGCATGCAGGATGGTTTCTAGTACAAGAACTTTTAATTTACATGGAACCATAACAAATGAGAGAGCGGAGAGAGAAAAAATTTGATCTTATGCAAGAATTTAATGTCAACACTTAAACCAATACGCTAGACACTACAAGTTGTGCATTGAGAGTGAAATGGTATCTTCGTAATAAATGAAGAACAAATATAATAGTGGAGAAAAAAAATAAGTTTAATAGCAATCCATATTAAGATAAAATGACTCGCAAAGTGCAGTTTCTAAAAATATTATCTTAATATGATAACACAGATACTATCTATGCATACTATTATACTATAAGTTGAGATTGCCCACTAGCTCGGCCATAGATTAGGGCAATGCGCAACCTTTTCCTCTTCTTTTCTACTGATGGGCTTCTGATGCCATTTTTTCTCTCGCGTCTTGGGTCCTTTCTTTCCAGTTAGGAAATAATCAAGCATCGACGGGAGGCGGAGTTCGCCATTGCTGCTGTAGCCGGCATGCGTGCCTTTTGCCTCATCCTCTCGGCGCCACGTGCGAGTGCATTGGACCGCATGTTCATACCCTGTCAGAACGAAGCACTGCCTCTGATGGGGCTGCTTCTGAAGAGCTTGCTTCTGTTGAGCCGCGTCGTGGTGAGCAGGCCCGAAAGCGTAAAGCGCGTGTCTGGTCCAGAGTGGGAGTAGCATGAGCTAGTTGCTCGATGTGCGTTCTGATCTGTATTAAGAGCGAGTCGAGCTCATGTATGAATAGAACAACTTTTACTCCAAGAGAGCATTCCTTCGAAACTAATCTGTCCAATTCCTGTCTCTTGCTTGCTATCCGATCCCCATTATGATTCTCTACTCCTATCCCCGCTAGCTCCGCTAACATCTGGTACCACATTCGTCAATTCCGTTCGTGTCGAATTCCTTGGGCCATCGGTTGATTCGGCGCCTGGATTTGGTTTGGTGTTGAATTCGCGTTATGAATAATAGTTCACAACTTGCCAGTAATTCCGGTTCCTGCTGAGTCGACTTGTGGCGATTCGCCATCCTGGATTCCAATTTCCATCACGACCATTTCACCCGTCTACGTAAGAACCGTCCAATATAACATCATTTTAAACGAACCGCCGGTCATTATCATTAAAATGAGAGTTAACACGTTTGCACCAAAAGTATGCCACGTGTTAATCCACATCTAAGTCATGAACAACCGACACGTCATTCGCCAAAAATAATATCAAATTCGGTAGTCCCGGTATGTGCTCCACCATATGGCCAAGATCACATGTACACACATACCATTTACAATCACATACATTGCCGATGAACCACAAAGACCAATTTTAAGCATTACAAGGTTTGATAATTAAATATTACAAGTTCAACATAGGAGGGTTCAATTTACGGTTCAACAACAAAATACAAGCCTCGGGCTCTCAATTAGCATTTAAAAGGGACATGAAATATAAAGTTTAGTGTTTAACATAATAATATCAAAAAAATGATTGCGCAGCGGATAACTTGATAAACGCGATAAACGTGATAAACTAATGGAGTCTTGCTCAAGGACACCATCAAAGCCACATCAACCTACTTCTCACCCGCACCAGGATTGGGGGGGGGGGTAGAAGTGGCCAAAACAACTTTCGGCTCACCTGCAACTTAGTTTAAAAAGTGACATAAGTATAAAGGTACTCGCAAGATTTACGCAATTTAATAACCAAGTAGTATGCAAATGAGGGCTCACAAGATAAGACTTTAGGATTAAGTAAGTTTGCATAAGCATGAGCTCTCTAATCCAACACCTAGCTTTCTAGCCATTTAATTATCTTGCCCAACCCACCTCACAATTTTAGTTGATTGAATTACTAAACAAATAAAGCATAATGAGGTGACATAAGCCAAAACCAAACATAAACGATACTTGTACGAAGAATTCATTGGATATTGAGCTTGCTCATAACCGATAGCGCGACAATTCGAATTGATTAATTAACCTTGCTAGGTGTACTTCTTTACCCACACGACACAAGGACCATGCGACTCACCCAACCAATCATGTTGGTAAGGGGGTACTCGCATCAACCTTTTCCAACGAGTCTCAACCGTGAAAATCACACCTAACTTACACGGAGAGTCACCTAGGTCCGCCGGGGACACCCCTAAGCCTCTCTACAAAGCCATATGGCCACGCATCTAGGACCGTGCATCAAAGATTAAAACTTAGAAGGTATTCGGCTCATCCATACCATGATTCGATATGTGGTAGTAGAATAAATTGCTCAAAACCGAGGTCATCCACGGACGGTCCTTAACCGATTCAAGCAGACTACGCCTCTGAGACTCCTTCCTCTAGGCCCTACTTTCCACCCAAACCACGCAAACACATAACCAACTAGACCGTTCCGATCCTTCCAACATCTCAAAACCGGATAAGTGCGATCAAGGTAAACAAGTCGTGTAGTGAGCATAGTGATTCTATTCCTAAAATGTCCTTACAAGTTATAGACCAACTCTAAGCATGGCTAAGCATTTATTCAATTAATTAGTTACTAACTACAAGTGACAAGGACATGGAATGTAAAAACAAGGAGGATAAATGCACGAAAGTAGGATCAACGATGCAATAGATAAACATATAGCATAACCACACATACTTAAGTGGGATAACTAAATTAAACCAATTTAAGTGGGTCAAGGAACATGCTTAGCTGCTTGCCTTGGATTTCTTCCGGCTCGACAATGAACTCAACTCCGGGCTCGGGTTCGACGGTCTCGGCTGGCTCAACGGGCTCGTTCTCCGGCGTTTCGATCACTATAATGCATGAATGAGATGCATGCATTAGTATGATACCGATGATATGAAAATGATATGGTATAAACTGAGAATGAATGGCACACTTAAACCCGACAAGCATCACGAACTCTAGCATACAGGGAACCTCATAATAAACTTATGGGAGTTGGATTTGCAGAAAAATCATTTTGTAGAATTACTTATGCATAACACCATTTTCAGCTACTCTAAACAAATTAAATCTTAAAAGACATGCAAATCATTTCCACAAATTCTCAGAAAATTACTAGAGGATAAAGACATGAAAAAAAGATAACAGAAGTGGTTTCGCCATTTTATCACTTTTCAAATAAAAGTTATGAATTAAAAAAGCTTGCCGGCAAAGAACAATTAAACACACTAAAACCCTATCAAACAGCATAGATTCATTAGAACAAGTTGCACCATTAGATAGCACATTTCACAAGGATTCTAACAAGATTTAGTTTGACATTTTTAGAGCATCCTACCATTTATTAAGCCATTAACTTACTTTGATTGAGATAAGGCATAACTAAATTTACAGAGAATTAACATAAAAAACAACATTTTTGCCATGAAGATCTACAACACAGGAACCCAAAAAAATAAGTTTCATAATTTTTGGAGCTCTACACAAATTTCTATAGAATTTACAAGTTAACAGCTCAAATGAAACACATAAAAACTTCGAAAAGCACTAAGGACACCCGGATCCGGCGCTCCCAGGCACCGACAAGTGGGCCCAGGAGGCCAGGCAGGCTTGGGCTGAGTCAAGGCCGACCTCTCGCCTTGACTCGCTGCAGGGGCGCGGCCAGAGCGTGCCCACGACGCGGCCTGCGCGCGAACGCGAGCACGCAACGCGGTGTCGCGGCGGCCGGCGGGGGAATGCGGCCGGGAATGCGAGCGGGGCGAGGGCGGCGTGTGCACGGGGAGCTAGGTGCGGCATGGATGCTCACCCACCCGCACCAACGAGTGGAACAGTGTGGCGAGCGGTGGCACGGCGAGGAGCGGCGGCGGCGGGCGGAGGCGAGCGTCGAGGAGTACCTGAGGGGTAGGAAGACGACCGGTGAGGTTTTGAATCGGACAAGGGGGTTGAGGTGGTGCGGTGCGCGCGGGGAATCAGAAGGGGGCTCACTGGAGGTGGCGAATCACAGCGGCCAGCGGAGCGGAGGAAGGAGGAGGTGGCGGCTATGGAGGAGGACCTAGGGTTTTGGGGAGAGGAACGGCGTTTGAATGGGGAGAGGAAGGAAGGCGAGTGGCCGCGGGGGCGGCTTTCCTTCTGCGGCCATGCTGGCCCAGCTAGCGGCCGACGACATGGCACCGCTGCTCGGGCTGGCCAACGGGCACGGCCGGAGGCGCGGGGAAGGCGGGGGCTGCGGCTGACAGGTGGGCTCGGGGCGAGTGTAAAAAAAGAAAACAGTGGTTCAGCTTTCAAATTCAAAAACTGGCACTTCCAGGGCTTCAAAAATTGCCAAACTTTTACTGGAGCAAGATCAAACTACCCAGAACATAATGCAAGAACAAGAACTCAAAAATCTATTAAGGATTGCTCACAGAAATTCAAACAAAACAGCAATTTTTAAAGCTTCCAAGAATTTTATGGCTCAGGCTAAACATCACAAAATTGAGAAAAAATATGTTCAATCCACCATTTGAAATCTAGTATTTGAATCAAAATTTTGAGGGCACATTTACTTAGCAAAAATTAGACTTGCTTCACAACTTTCACTCAAACAAAACAAAGAATTAAATATAAACAATCCAATCCATGCATAAATGATGCTCCATTATGACTAGATGATGCTCATGATGCTGCAAATTACATGTTAACATGGTTTTTAAACTTTGGGATGTTCCTCGTTGGTAAGGCCCGGTTGAAGATCAAGTGTTTCTATGTTGGCGGCGTTGGTTGGGACTCGAAGACACTTCTTCAATTGAGAAATATGAAAAACATTGTGAACGGTGGAAAGTAATTGAGGAAGATCCAATTGATAAGCCACTACTCCAACCCTCCTTGTGATTTGAAAGGGTCCCACAAAACGAGGTGCTAATTTTCCCCTTAGTTGGTAATGATGAGTGCCCTTGAAAGGAGAGACCTTGAGATAGATATAATCGCCCACCTTGAAATGGAGTTCACGACAGCGACGATCGGCATAGGTGATGGGATTGAGAAATGCGAAGATTTTCACGAATAATCTTGACTTGTTCTTGGCATCTTTCACCAAATCCGGGCCAAAGAAAGGCCTTTCCCCCCGGATTCGGACCAATTGATAGGTGTCCTACACCGTCGTCCATAGAGGGCTTCAAAGGGAGACATTTTGATACTTGCTTGATAGCTATTGTTATAGGAGAACTCCGCGAACGGTAAGCAAGTGACCCATTTCTTCTCATATATAAGAATGCAAGCTCGTAGCATATCTTGTAGGATTTGATTCACCCTTTCGGTTTGGCCGTCGGTTTGAGGATGATAAGCGGTGCTATATGTGAGGTCGGTTCCCATGGCTTCATGATGGCTCTTCCAAAAATAGGCAACAAATTGAGGACCACAATCGGAGAAAATAGTTTTAGGAACACCATGAAGGCATACGATGCGAGTAAGATACAACTCCGCATATTGCTTGGCTCGGTAGGTAGTCTTGACCTGAAGAAAGTGAGCCGATTTTGTTAAACGGTCAACGATTACCCAAATAGAATCATACCCTTGAGAAGACCTTGGCAAACCGGTGATAAAATCCATTCCAATTATTTCCTACTTCCATGATGGAATAGGCAAAGTTTGAAGAGTACCAGCTGGTTTGAGATGCTCGGCCTTAACCCTTTGGCAAACATCACACTCGGCGACATATCGAGTGATTTCCTGCTTCATGCGAGTCCACCAAAACCTTTGCTTGAGATCTTGAAACATCTTGGTACCACCCAGATGAATAGAGAATTGAGAACTATGGGCTTCATCGAGAATTAGGCATCTTAAGTTGTGATCCTTGGGCACTACAATACGCTTCCCAAAGAATAGAACTCCTTGATCATCAAAAGAGAAACATTGAGCTTTGCCCTCCTTCATCAAAGCACGAATTTGGGCCATACCTTTATTATTCTTTTGAGCTTCCTTAATTTGATCATGGAGATCGGACTTAACCATGAGAGCACCAAGAAAACCCTCCTTGACCATTCCCATTCCAAGGTTTTGGAATTCTTCGCAAAGAGTATGAAGAGGAGGCCCCATAGTCAAACAATTGCATTGGGCCTTGCGGCATAGTGCGTCGGCAACAACATTTGCCTTTCCGGGATGATAGTGAACTTCAAGGTCATGGTCTTTGATTAGTTCAAGCCACCTACGTTGCCTCATGTTGAGATCGGACTGGGTGCAAATATATTTAAGACTTCTATGATCGGTGTAGATGGTTCAATGATTACCAAGAAGGTAGTGGCACCGTATCTTTAGAGCATGGACAACGGCCGCAAGCTCCAAATCATGGGTAGGATAATTTTCTTCATGCCACTTGAGTTGACGAGAGGCATAGGCCACCACTTGGCCTTCTTGCATAAGGACACAACCGAGACCGATGCGAGAGGCATCGCAATACACATCAAAGTTCTTGTGAATATTTGGTTGAGTGAGAACGGGGGCGGTAGTGAGATGATCTTTGAGAGTTTGGAAGGCTTCCTCATAAGCTTGGGACCATTCAAACTTGACCCCATTCTTCAACAACTTGGTCATAGGTTTGGCAATTTTAGAAAAATTCTCTATGAGCCGGCGGTAGTATCCCGCAAGCCTAAGAAAATTCCGGATATTGGTGACACTTTGAGGTTGCTTCCATTCAAGAACATCTTGCACTTTGCTAGGATCCATGGCAACACCGTCCTTAGAGAGAATATGACCAAGAAAAGATACTTCTTGAAGCCAAAACTCACACTTGCTAAACTTGGCATAAAGATGATGCTCCCTAAGCTTTTATAGGACAATATGGATATGATGAGCATGATCTTCTTGAGTCTTCGAATAGATAAGAATATCATCAATGAAGATAACCACAAAGACATCAAGTTCCTCCATGAAGATACTATTCATCAAATACATTAAATAAGCCGGTGCATTGGTGAGGCCGAAGGACATGATGGTGAATTCATATAAACCATATCTAGTAGAGAAGGCCATTTTTTGAATATCTTCTTTGCTAATCTTAATTTGATGATAACCCAACCTTAGATCAATCTTGGAGAAATAACGAGCTCCTGAAAGTTGATCGAACAAGATATCAATACGAGGAAGAGGATATTTGTTCTTGACGGTGACCTCATTTAACGGACGGTAATCAACAGACATTTGCAAACTATCATCCTTCTTCTTCACAAAGAGAGCTGGGCATCCCTAAGGAGAGGAGCTCGGATGAATGAAACCCTTGTCCAAAAGAACCTTGATTTGTTCCTTCAATTCTTTCAACTCATTAGGTGGCATACGGTAAGGACGCTTGGAGATAGGAGCTGTCCCGGGCATGAGCTCAATGACAAACTCCACATCACGATTGGGAGGCGTGCCTAGTAATTCATCCGAAAAAACATCTGGAAACTCGCAAACCATAGAAATATTTTCCAACGCCGTGGCTTCGTTACCTGTCAGGGCATAAAGACAAACTTCCTTCTTGGCGAGAGAGAGAAGAACCCTATTCCCGGAGGGGTGCAAGAGATCGATGGTGCGTGGCCCACATTTGATAACCCCATCATGTTTACCCAACCAATTCATTCCGAGGATTACATCTAACCCTATCTTATCTAGGATGAGAAGATTAGCTTGAAAGGTAGCTCCCTCAATGAGAATTGGAACTTTATCTACAAAATGTTTTGAGATGATTTCCCGACCCGGTGAATCTATATGGTATGGTAGTTGTAGGGTTTGCATTTGAAGTTTACTATGCAACATGAATTTCTTGTTGATGAAAGAAAGAGTTGCTCCTGAATAAAAAAGAAAATGACAGGATAGGAATTTATGAGAAGCGTACCCATGAGCACTTCGGCATCCTTCAGAATTTCTTCCGTGGTGGTGCAGTTGAGGCGGCCATGCTTAGGAGCTTGTTGTGGCTTGGCTCATTGACGTGGTGCTTGAGGTGGAGGGTTGTTGGGCCTAGGTGCATTGGTGACACCATCTTGTCTTAGGGATGGGCAATTCTTGGATATGTGGCCCATGCCACCACAATTGTAGCATGGACCCCTTATGGCACCACTTGGGTTGTTCCAATAGGCATTGGCCGGCCTTGGGGCTTATCCTTGAGGAGGTTGAGGGTGGCATATGACCCACATAGGATGTGGAGGTTGAGCATCCGGCGCACGAGGTGGAGGAGGATGTGGCCCCACACGTCAACGTGAGGAGCTACCTCCCGCCGAGTTAGGAGCGGGATGCTTGTTCTTTGCTTCAAGCTTCTTCATCTTATGCTCGGCGCTGATAGAAATATTCACCAAGTCATTGAAGTCATCAAACTTGGTGGTAGAGAGTTTGTCTTGCAATTCCTCCGAAAGACCATCATAAAACCGCTCTCACTTCTTGGCATTGGTAGCCACTTCTTCGGTTGCAACTTGGGAGAGAGTGTTGAAAACATTGATATATGTCATTACATCATGATGGCCTTGAGTGAGATTGAGAAACTCCTTTTTCTTGATGTCCATAATGCCCTTGGGGATGTGGAAGGAGCGAAGTGCCGTCCGAAACTCCTCCCATGTGAAGCGGTGATTTTTGGGCTGTGAAGCCCTGAAATTCCGCCACCAAGCCTCGGGGTTGTCATGAAGTTGGTGAGAGGCAAATAGAACCTTCTCATGTTGCTCACATTGAATAAGGCCAAGTTTCTCCTCAATTGCATTAAGCCAAAAATCCGCATCAAGAGGATCCTTGGAGCCATGGAAGATGGGTGGGTTGGTGCGGAAGAATTTCCCATACTTGTTAACTTGAGGCTCTTCCCTAGGAGCTTGATTACTGGCATTGCCCATGTTGCCGATGTGGTTGACTATTTGCCCAAGGAGTTGAGTTTTTTGGGCAAGCACATCCGCGAGAGTGGGGTGGATGGGAGGGTTGGGAATGTCGTTGCTGTTGTTGTTGTTATTATTGTTATTCCCACCTGAGCCATTCGCGAGGTTCGTTCCGGTTCCCAAACACAAATTCATCCTAGCAAGATGAGATAGGTTAGCCATTGAGAGTGAGAAAAGAATGATATTAAAGAGCAATGGCGGAAGGATAATGCATAGGTAACGATTTGATACAAGATTGAGACTTGAGCAACAACTATAGAAGAAAAGACATATTCGGTCCACTAGAAGCATAGGTTTGATAAGTGCAAAAATCGGGACAGCAACACTTAAGTTAATTAGGTGCGGATTTGGAGACCAAAAGAGTAAGAAAATTGTCACCAATGTACTCCAACAAATATTATATGTGTATGAGTGCATGCATGCGAGGTATGAGTGCAAAATGTCATTTCCTCACATCGTTTCACACAATAACATAAGCTCCACAACAAAGAAAATTCAGCAAGCATACAAGGATTAAAACGAGATTAAATTGCACAAATAAAGCTACAGCTAGGAACATTTAAGCATAACAATAACAATGAGACCGATTTAACTCAACTCACAAGCATTCAACAAGTTTAACCAACACACAACAAGCGCATTTTAACATCTTAACGTTTACTTCCACCAATACAACCTCATTACCCAAAGTGCTATGACCCTCTTATTAGCACTTGAGATAATGGGCAACTCTCCCTCTCACAAAGCGATAGACATGTCAAGGGTCAAAATGCTCC
The DNA here is from genome assembly GCF_002211085.1 of Panicum hallii. NCBI lineage: Eukaryota > Viridiplantae > Streptophyta > Magnoliopsida > Poales > Poaceae > Panicum > Panicum hallii. The sequence goes on from NC_038043.1 coordinate 14,272,760, forward strand.
GGGGCTCCCAAAAGAGACTCACGAGTGGTGGGCTTCACATGGAACCGGCGCATGTGCAACCCCATCGAAATGGGATTGTATGTTTCCCTCGCCTCGGCCCACACACCCACCACGTGCGGAAAGCTATCAGAAGGAGGTGCTTCCTCTTGCAGCGTGTGTCGCGGCCAATCATCGATGGCCTTCTTGGGCAACTTCATCAACCTTAGGTACGGCTCCATTTGGTATTGGAGGTGGACGAGATGGCTCTTTGTCTCATCCAACTCCCAAAGTAGGCTCCGATGCGCCATCTCATAGGCGGAGATGGTTTCTGCCATGCACCTCTCCAAAGTGAAGGGCCCAACCGGGGGTGAGACAACATGCGCAATGGGTTCCTCAGATCCCCGCACTGGACGGTAGGTGAAGGGGTCATCCCAAAGCTCCCGGTGCTCGTGACAAAGTCGAGTGATGGCTCCTCGAGTCACCTCTTGTATGGCCATCTCCACCGAGGTACGCCAAGCGTGAAAGTCGTACGTCTCCACTCCAACCACCATCCTTGCGTCAAGGTGGAGGGTCGCCAAGTAGTCCACCAAGCCTGCTCCATATCCACGAGCATAGACTGCGTACTCGGGCCGAAGGGTGTAGTGCGCCTGCCTCAACATCTCATTGAGGAGCACCGGGAATCCAATCATCTCCAGAGCGTGGGTCGCCATGATCAGCTTAAGGGCCATCTAACCATGAAGACAAGAGGGATTAAGCACATTTAAATAACAAGTGAAGCAATAGAGAGAAAATAGCTCTAGGACAAAGGAAGAAAGTTAGCAATTAATCCTTAGGTTCAACTTTCTGCAAGAAATAAATATTAGTGCAAGTACTCAATTTTTATTTCGCTCTCAACCCACTAAGAAACATTTTAAGTTCACTTCATGGAACCTCGGCTCTGATACCCATTGTAAGAACTGCCCAATTTGACACCATTTTAAACGAACAGCCGGTCATTATCATTAAGATGAGAGCTAACACGCGCTTGCACCAAGAGCGTGCCACGTGTTAACCCATATCTAAGTCATGAACAACCGACACATCATTCACCAAAAATAATATCAAATCCGGTAGTCCTGGTATGTGCTCCACCATATGCCCAAGATCACATGTACACACATACCGTTTACAATCACATACATTGCCGATGAACCACAAAGAGCAATTTTAAGCATTACAAGGTTTGATAATTAAATATTACAAGTTCAACATAGGAGGGTTCAATTTACGGTTCAACAACAAAATATAAGCCTCGGGCTCACAATTAGCATTTAAAAGGGACATGAAATATAAAGTTTAGTGTTTAACATAACATCCAAAAAATGATTGCGCAGCGGATAACTTGATAAACGTGATAAACTAATGGAGTCTTGCTCAAGGACCATCAAGGCCACATCGACCTACTCCTCATCCGCAATGGGATCGGTGGGGTAGAAGTGGTCAAAAACAAATTCCGGCTCACCTGCAACTTAGTTTAAAAAGTAACATGAGTACAAAGGTACTCGAAAGACTTTCACAATTTAATAACCAAGGAGTATGCAAATAAGGGCTCACAAGATAAGGCTTTAGGGTTAAGTAAGTTTGCATAAGCATGAGCTCTCTGATCCAACACCTAGCTTTCTAGCTATTTAATTATCTTGCCCAACCCACCTCACAATTTTAGTTGATTGAATTACTAAACAAATAAAGCATCATGAGGTGACATAAGCCAAAACCAAAAATAAACAAATAAAGCATCCTACCATTTATTAAGCCATTAACTTACTTTGATTGAGATAAGGCATAGCTAAATTTATAGAGAATTAACATGAAAAACAACATTTTTTCCATGAAGATCTACAACACAGGAACCCAACAAAACAAGTTTCATAATTTTTGGAGACCTACACAAATTTCTATGGAATTTACAATTTAACAGCTCAAACAAAACACATAATAACTTTGAAAAGCACTAAGGACACCCGGATCCGGCGGTCCCAGGCGCCGACAAGTGGGCCCAGGAGGCCAGGAAGGCCCGGGCCGAGTCAAGGCTGGCCGCTGCCCACGACGTGGCCCGCATGCGACACGGCGTGACGGTGGCCGGCAGGGTAACGAGGCCGGGAATGCAAGCGGGGCGAGGGCGGCGTGCACACGGGGAGCTAGGCGCGTTGTGGATGCTCACCGGCGGCACCAACAAACGGAATGGTGCGGCGAGCGGCAGCAAGGCGAGGAGCGGAGGCGGCGGGCGGAGGCCGGCGTCGAGGAGCACCTGCGGGGGAGGAAGACGACCGGTGAGGGTTTCAATCAGACGGGGGGGGGGGGGGTTGAGGTGGTGCCGTGCACACGGGGAATCGGATGGGGGCTCACCGGAGGCGGCGAATCGTGGCGGCCGGCGGAGCGGAGGAAGGAGGAGGTGGCGGCTATGGAGGAGGAGCTAGGGTTTCAGGGAGAGGAACAGCGTTTGAATGGGGAGAGGAAAGAAGGCGAGCGGCTGTGTGGGCGGCTTTCCTTCCGTGGCCACGTTGGCCCAGCCAGCGGTCGACAGCGCGGTGCCACCTCTCGGGCTGGCCAACGGGCGATGTCAGACCCGGGACTACAGGACTGTGTACATAACGTAGTTCATACAGGAATAGGGGATAGGACATGTCCTATACCTTATGTATGTTGTATTCTACTCGCATGCGAAGTAGAACTGGTCGATACAGAAGGAAGCTACTCGAGTTGTACTCGAGTACGATTCCTAGTCTAGTGTCGGACTAGGATTCATGTAACCCTGTCCTCCCGGATATATAAGGGTGGGCAGGGACCCCTTCAAAACACATCAACACCCAAGACAATACAAACCAGGACGTAGGGTATTACGCACCTCGTGGCCCGAACCTGTCTAAACCTTGTGTTGCTTGCACCTTCTAGTTCCTGATCTCGGTGACACCCTACCTAAAAATCACCACCTCGGTTATACCCCTCGGTGGGCAGGCGGTAAAACACAGACAGCTGGCGCGCCAGGTAGGGGAGCGCATCGAAGATCCATCGGCGAACTCGATGGCATCATTCAAGTTCACCAATGGCATGCTCCCCGAGGGCACGACGGTCATTTTTGGCTCATGGGTCTGCGTCGCAGACGGCACGGGCGATTTCAGTCGATTCACCATCGACATCATGAAGCCGAAAACTATTGCAGCGAGTTTCCACAGTGAGCTCAATGAATTTGTCGACAATCTCGATGACTTGTTGACCCATGGCTTCGTAAGGAAGATCGAGGAGGAGTTCGTTGTCAACGTGACTCCACCCCATGCTGCAACGACCACGCCCGGATCGGACTCGCTCCAATCTGAGGACTTGCGTAGCCGTTCATGACTCGGTCTACGCAATTCGGCCACTGATCTTCAGGAGGCCAACAATTCTGAGTCCCTCTCCGCATTGGAAAAGGACTTAGACCTTTTACTCCAAATCGGAAAACCCGAAGCCACTACACGTCAGGGGGCTGCGGGTTGCCTTGGTGACGATGGTCTGATGATCACCTCCACTCCAGAAGGCCGTTTCGTGCATTGGAGAGGCATGAAACTCTCCGATCTACTCGAAGATAAAGACCGACTCGTGGCACACCTCGAGCCCTTGCCTTTTCAGGAGGGCAAGCCATTAGCCACCATGGTAGAAGAATGAACCGAGCTAGTCGAAGCGAGCTCCAACAAACTCATATCTCGCCAAGTGTTGATGGCAGAAGAGGGGGAGGATGATGGCATCTCACCCAACGAAACACTTGACATGATATCCGAAGATGAGGCCACAGCCAACGCCGGTGATGAAAATGACACCAAGCGTGAGGCACGAAGGTTCAGGAACAGAGCCCGCACAGCCCAGTGAAGGAGGGTTAATGAGCGCATACGATCTATGCATCGTGAACTGGACGCCGAATTCGCCGTCGTGAGCGAGCGGGGCTTCAGAACCCCCATGGCTAACATTGCCAGGGTAACCGCCATACTCGAACGCAGTAACGATCCAAACCTGCGCCAAGCACTTCGCTACATGCAGAGAGCATGGATCTAGCTCGATCAACAAAACCCGGCGTCAGCCATCGGAGAAGAACACGTGGGCGAAAGCCGCAGCCAGCCTAACAGTCGAACGGCAGGCGGTCATCTTCGACTTCAACGAAGCAGTAACAACGACAACGCTCGCGGAAGTCAGGCCACTAGCGGGAGTCAGCAGCCACCTCCAGGAGGCAACCCGCGGCAACCTAATCATCCCAACCATCGGAATCCTCAAGAAGACCTGCGCTAGAAAATCAATGAAGGATGCGATGCGTGATCCATAATTGATTCCAGACGTAGAGAGCATGAAGTAGCCGATCTAGAAGGTACCGACTGCAATGATCGCTTTTCAGCATTCACAGCACGGTTCAACAGTTACAAGTACCCTGAGGGCTTCAAGCCGATTGGGATCACCAAGTACGATGGCAAACAAGCTCCTCAGCAATGGCTACGATGTTACTCTACCGCCATAGAAGTCGCAGGAGGCTCCAACATCACCAAGGTCATCTACTTCCCGATGGCTTTGGACCCTGCACCGCTAACATGGCTGGAGAGCCTCAGCAACAACTCGATCGACTCCTGGGAGCGGCTCAAGAAAGTCTTCATCGACAACTTCCAGGGGGCGATCGCCCGGGCAGGTACTCGTCATGACCTTGCTCAGTGTAAACAGGAATGCAACGAGCTCCTACGGTCATACACACGCCATTTCTTCAACGTACGAGCCACCATTGCGAACATCTCAGAAGAGGACATCATCGACTGCTTCCACAACGGCCTCACCGACCCAGGCATCTATAGAGACTTTGCGCGGAACAGACCAAAAACTGTTGCTGGACTTCATGACATGATGCACGATTGGTTCGAGCAAGAGGAGAAGATGCATGAGTGGTTTCCGAGGCGCAATGACAACAACCCAAGGTGCACAAATGACAACCATACCGACAAGAGCCAGCGGGACTACTCGGGTTCATCCCGAAAGCGCAAGCCAGATGACCTTGTCGTGGCTGTAGATCGTCCTTAGCGAGGCAGGAAGACAACGACGCAGGAGCAGTTCGAAAAGATCTTGCAGAAGAAATGCCCATGTCATCTAGGTGCCAATCATGCGGCAATCGATTCCTACCACCTCCGGAGGACATTCAGCAATCCCAGCAATGCAAAGAAGAACAAGTCAACGGACCAAGAGCTCGAAGAGGACGACCAAGGGGATAAATCGCACAACGTGAAGTTCCAAGATGCCTCGAAAACCATCAATGTCATCTTCGAAGGTGATGGAGAGTTCAGTTCCAGGAGGGAACGGAAACTGCTACTCCGAGAAATCATGTCCGTCGAGCCGGCGGTACCACGACCACTCCGGTGGTCAGAGGTCCCCATCTCGTTCTCACGAGACAATCAGTGGACCAGCTTCTCAGAGCCCGGCAAATTCCCCCTGGTCCTGGACCCCGTGGTGGATGAGGTCAAGCTCACCAGAGTACTCATCGATGGCGGAAGCTGTCTCAACCTCATCTTCGCCAGCACGTTGAGAAAGATGGGCTTGGACTTAATGGACATGCTCGTCCCAAGCAAGTCTCCCTTCTACGGCATTGCCCCAGGCAACGCAGCGCATCCACTTGGCACGGTGGTCCTTCCAGTCACCTTCGACATGAGGGAGAACTACCGTACTGAGTTCATCAAATTCGAAGTTGCTAACTTTGACTCTTCGTATCATGCCATACTAGGCAGGCCGATGTTGGCCAAATTCATGGCAGTGCTGCACTATGTTTTTCTACTTCTCAAGATGTCAGGACGAAGTGGGGTACTCACTCTCCGAGGCGACTTGAAGAAGTCGTATGACTGCAACCAGGAGGCCATCCAATATGCTTCGACTACGCGTGTGCCAGATGCTTTAGGAAAAGTACTCGCGGCCGTGCAACAACTATCGCAAGCCGGGCTGAAAATCCCAACAAGGAAGGCAAGCAAGTCAAGCATCCAGTCGACCGGCGACGTGGCCCTCAAGACAATCCAGCTCTAGGAGGGCGACTCATCTGTGACCATTGTCATCGGTGCAGACTTAGGTGAGAAATAGGAAATCACGCTCGTCAGTTTTCTTTGGGCTAACCGAGATATATTCGCATGGAAACCAGCGGATATGCCAGGGGTGCCCAAGGAACTGATCGAGCATAGCCTAAATGTACACGCACAAGCTGTGCCCAAAAAGCAACGCCTTCGCAGGTTTGCTCAAGACAAACGAGAGGCAATCAAAAGGGAAATAGCTAAACTCCTCGCGGCTGGCTTCATTAAAGAAGTAATCCATCCAGAGTGGGTAGCTAATCCTGTCCTTGTAAAGAAAAAGAACAATGAATGGAGAATGTGCATTGATTACATCGTTCTCAATAAGCATTGCCCAAAGAACCACTTCGGGCTACCACGCATCGATCAAGTCGTCGACTCGATGGTGGGGTTCTGTACTCCTCTGTTTCCTTGACTGCTATTCGGGGTACTGCCAGATCGTGCTCAAGGAGGAAGATCAAATAATGACCGTGTTTATCACCCCGTTCGGGACATATGCCTACAAAACTATATCTTTCGGGTTGAAAAACGTAGGTGCAACCTATTAATGCGCAATTCAAATGTGCTTCGCTGATTAGCTGCATTGGAATATTGAGGCCTATGTGGATGACGTGGTGATCATGACCAGGAACCCTGAGGACCTGATTGCAGACTTGGAAGAAACGTTCAACAGCTTACGAAAGTTTCGATAGAAGCTCAACCCAACAAAGTGCGTTTTCGGAGTACCTTCAGGGAAATTGCTTAAGTTCATCATCAGCCACCGGGGAATTGAAGCCAATCCGGAAAAGATCATGGCCATCACTGACATGGAGGCTCCGGCCACAATCAAGGATATGCAGAAATTAACAGGATGTATGGCAGCCCTGAACAGGTTCATCTCCCAACTCGGGGAGAGAGGACTACCCTTCTTCAAACTCCTGAAGCACCAAGACAAGTTCCAGTGGATGGAAGAGGCCAAGTGGGCCCTGCAGGATCTGAAACAACACCTACAGACACCCCCGGTCCTCACAGCACCACTGCCGGGAGAAAATCTACTACTCTATATTGCGGCGACAACTCATGTCATCAGCAGTGCCATCGTCGTCGAGTGCAGCGAGGAGGGCCATGTATTTGGAGTGTAGAGGCTCATGTACTTCGTCAGTGAGGTACTCTTTGAATCTAAGGTACGATATCCGGTAGTTCAGAAACTCCTATATGCGATACTGATCACATCAAGAAAGCTACGCCATTACTTTGACGAGTACAAGATCACTGTGATTACGGATTTTCCGTTGACGGATATTTCTACACAATCAGGATGCCACGGGACGTATATCAAATTGGGCAGTGGAACTGGGGGCTCTGTCAATCGACTTCAAGCCACACACTGCAATTAAATCTCGAGCTCTAGTTGATTTTATGGCCGAATGGAGAGAGAACCAAATTCCAACTCTAGTCGATAAGCCAGAGCACTGGACCATGTATTTCGATGGATCTCTTAAGCGCGATGGCGGAGGTGCTGGAGTCCTATTTATCTCCCCGAAAGGTGAACAAGTGCAGTATATCCTCCAGATCCTTTGGGAGGTATCCAATAACGAAGCCGAGTATGAAGCCTTGCTTCACGGGCTCCGTTTGGCGATATCACTAGGCATCAAGCGACTACTTGTATACGGCAATTCACTTCTGGTCATTCAAAAGAGTGGGACTGCAACAAGGAGACAATGGATGCCTACGAACAAGAAGTGCGCAAGCTGGTAAATAAATTTTCCGGACTGGAGGTTCATCACGTGATACGGGAACACAATGTCGGCGCAGATATACTATCCAAGCTAGGATCCACCCATGCACAAGTCCCAGCGGGAGTTTACATCCAGGAGCTGAAGCAACCATCCATCAAGTCCTCAGCTCAGATAACCACTGATACTGGCCTTCAGAAGCCCGATCGGGAGGTTATGATGCTTGGGGAGGACTAGAGAGAAACTTACATCGACTTCATCCGGGACCAAAGACTACCAGCAGGGATGGATGCAAAAAGCACAGCGGCAGCTCATGTCATGCGCAGAAGCAAAGGTTTTGTCGTAGTCGACAATAAACTCTACTAGCGTTGCGCACGGTCAGGTGTACTCATGAAATGCGTCACAGGAGAAGACGGCTATGACATACTGCAGGAAATACATGAGGGAGTATGCGGCAACCACGCAGCTTCCAGACCGCTAGTTGGGAATGCATACAGAGCTAGTTTTTGGTGGCCCACCGCAGTGTCAGACACTGAAGACCTGGTGCGGAGATGCCAAAGTGCCAATTCTTTGGCAAGCAATATCACGTCCCAGCCCACAATCTTATCACCATACTGCCATCCTGGCCATTTGCCTGTTGGAGCCTTGATATGATTGGGCCATTTACAACAGCGCCAGGCGGTTTTACCCACATAATCGTAGCGATCGACAAGTTTACCAAGTGGATCGAGTACAAGCCGATAACCAAGCTCACACCAGATAGAGTCGTTGATTTCATCTCCAAAATCCTGCATCGCTTTAGCTTCCCGAATACCATCATCACAGACCTAGGATCCAATTTCACGGCTAACCAGTTTTGGGAGTTCTGCGAAAATGCATGCATCAAAGTCAAATACGTCGCCATTGCACACCCAAGAGCCAATGGTCAAGTTGAGAGGGCCAACGGCATGATAATCGAGGGCCTCAAGAAAAGACTCTATGATGAAAACAGCAGGAAAGGCGGAAAGTGGATACACGAGTTGCCACATGTCGTCTGGGGGCTCTGGACTCAGCCGTCCAAAACTACAGGACAAACACCGTTTTTCTTGTCTACGGCTCCGAAGCAATCTTACCGGCTGACATCATGTGGAAATCCCCAAGGGTTCAAATGTATAATGAAGGCGAGGCGGACGAAGCAAGGTAGCTAGAGCTAGACTCTATCGAGGAGGCTCGCTGCACTGCTCTTGTTCAGTCAGCATGATACCTACAGGGGATCCGACGTTATCATGACCGCAACGTTAGAGAACAGTCGTTCAATATAGGCGATTTGGTCCTACGCCGCATCCAAGACGAGTCAGGGTTACACAAGCTCAATTCGAGATGGGAAGGACCGTTTGTCGTCAAGCAGATTACAAGACTGGGGTCTTATCGACTACAATACCCTGAGGGCTAGGACGTCCTAAATTCCTGGAACGTACAGAACCTACGCAAGGTTTACCCATAAGAAGACACGTAGTGATAGCTATTGTTCGAGCGCCAAGGCGGTTTCTTTCCGATTCAATTTGGAGGCCATGTGCCATAGAATCAGGAATGTAAATTTTCTATTAAAATTCAGAGGCTATAGCCACGTTCAAATTTTATATAAATCGACTTCTTGCCATGAGCATAGCTGTCGTTGCGATGATGATCGCGTTTTTCCAAGCAGGCTAGATCTGCTCGACCGGACTCAATCTAACTTGTTTGACGGGCTCACTTGAGGAGCTGTATCGACTACTCCCAGAGTCACTGCACTCGGGGTAGTATTGACTACTTGGTACGAGCATGATAATCATTGCGATGGTGATCGCATTTTTCCAAACAGGTTAGATCCGCTCGATCGGATTCTATCTAACTTGTTTGACGGGCTCACTTGAGGAGCTATATCGACTACTCCCAGGGTCACTACACCTGGGGTAGTGTCTACTACTTAGCCTATGAACGTGGATGGCAATCCCGAAATCACAAGGCAATGATAGTACAGACAGCTCTGACAGATATATTACAAGGAGAATAGTACTTGTCTTTACAATAACTCAATCCTGTACTGTGGCAGAACCGCTTGAATTATTCTGGTTCAAGTGTGATAGACATCGCTTAAGCAGGCGACAAAGGCTCAGCGCACCTCAAACGGAACAACTCATTGGTCTGTCGGGTCACCACCCGATACAACCATGGTTACACAGGATCGATGTAGGTTTACCTCGTACGAAGACGAGTCCAGCCTCACAACAGCTCGCAACTTTTACCCACATGATAATTAAACATTATTACATAGGGGTTTTATTTTATCCTAGCTAATACAAATTTATACAAGTATTGTTTGAAACTTTAGTTTATCAAACAGTATTTAGAGTTAGCATCGGAAGCAACAACGCGACTACACACGTCGTGGAGGTAGGTACCACACTTAGCCCAAAGTATGGCGTTACATCGCAGGGTCATTGCCGGCAGGGGACGGATCCCATTCCACGGACCAGCCAAGCGGAACATTGCCGGGCCAAGTCAGACTATCCTCTTGAGTCTTGAATGACTTACCTGAAAACCATATTACTAGCAAGGTTGAGTATACTAATACTCAGCAAGGCTTACCCGATATTTGGGTATACTTAGCCAATAACTCGACCATGATATTTTGAACGGCTCTAGTTTTCTTTTGCTGAAAAACAACAAAGAGTATGTCCTTACTTTCATATATTAGCTTTCAGATTCTAGTTTCTTTTAACCATTCTAGGTAAGCACCTATACTAGTCAAGCATGGTAGATATTAAGCATACATCAAAATTATTCGATTAACTGTTACTGTTATTACTCTATGTGGCAGAAGTATCAAGCAATCTCAATCTCCGCGAGAAACGGACGATTCTGAATCGAATTTCACAACCTTTCAAGGGATCCTAACTCACACACTCAGAAACTTTCCTTTCCGGGCAACCATTCCCCTCATATTCCGGGTCGTAGAACAGGGCCACCACAAGCGATTGCAGGACCATACGCACATTCACTGTGCAGGACGTACGTCTACAGCGCGACGGCACGACCGTACTCCCGTCTGCTATGCAGAACGTACTCCCACACGTCGGTGCGTGTGTGTGACAAAAACCAAAATTCGAGTGGTGGGGTAAGTCCACTTGCCGGGCCAATCAAGTACTAGGCTTACCGCGTACCATATTTACGGTATGTGGCTAGTACTTTCAAACACTTGACCACCACTACCACACACTGCGACCTTATCAAACTTAAACCAACACAGATGGGGTGTCAGACCCGGGGCCACAGGACTGTGTACATAACGTAGTTTAAATAGGCTTAAGAGATAAAGCCCGCCTTATCTCTTATTTGTCTCATTTATCTCTTATTTATCTCATTTATCTCTTATTTATCTCGTATGAATAGGAGATAAAGCTAGTCGGTACAGAAGGAATCTACTCAAGTTGTATTCGGTTACGATTCCTTATCTAGTATTGGACTAGGATTCTTGTAACCCTGACCTCCCGGATATATAAGGGGGGGCAAGGACCCATTCAAGGCAGATCACCAAGATCATTCTACACCCAAGGGAATACAAACCACCATACAGGACGTAGGGTATTACGCACCTCGTGGCCCGAACCTATCTAAATCTTGTGTTCCTTGCACCTTCGAGTTCCTGATCTCGGTGTCTCCTCACCTAAACTTACCATCATGGGTATACCCTTCGGTGGGCAGCCGGTAAAACACCGACAGCTGGCGCGCCAGGTAGGGGAGCGCATCGAAGATCTACCGGCGAACTCGATGGCATCTTTCCAGTTCACCAGGTCAGTACCTTCTCAGGGTACAACATTTGTTTTTGGCTCGTGGGTTTGCATCGCAGATGGTGCGGGAAGTTTTCATCGATTCCTCGTCAACATGAAGCCAAAAAATCCCATGGCGGATCCTCATAGTGACCTTGACAAGTTCGTTGATGATCTCGACGGTCAATCCATGCATCCGCTGCAAGGATCGAGGTGGAGTTTTCTTCCAGCGTGACTTCATCCGGCGCTGCATCAACTTTCCTTGGGTTGGACTTGTTACAATCTGAGGATTCGTGTAGCCGATCATGATCAGTCTACGCAATTTGGCCACTAATCTCTAGGAGGCCGACATCTTCGGGTCCCTCTTCGCATTAGAGAAGGACTTGGACTCTCCGCTCCAACTTGATGGGCACAAAGCCACCGCACGTCGGGGGGCTTCGGGTTATTTTGGTGCCAGCGATCTGATGATCTCCTCCACCCCGGAGGGGCGTTTTGTGCATTGGAAAGGCATGAAACCTTCTGATCTACTCGAGGCTGAGGATCGACTTGTGGCCCACCTCGAGCTTTTGCCTTTTCAGGAGGGTAGGCCATTAGCCACCGTGGTGGAGGAGTCGACTGAACTAGTCGATGAGGGTAGGCCATTGCCGTTTCTTCGATGTCCGCACCACCATTGCGAATATCTCGAAGGAGGACATCATCGACTGCTTCTACAAAAGCATCACCGATCCAGGCATCTACAGAGACTTCGGGCGAAACAGGCCAAAAATTGTTGCGGGGTTGCGTGACATGATGCACGATTGGTCCGAGCAGGAGGAGAAGATGCAGGAGCGGTTCCCGAGGCGCCAAGATGGCAATCTGAGGCGTCCTCATGACAACCGCAATGACAAGAGCCAGCGGGACTATCCGGGTCCACCCCGAAAGCGCAAGCCAGATGATCTCATCGTGGTTGTGGATCGTCCCTCGTGAGGCAAGAAGTCGACGACGCAGGAGGAGTTCGAGAAGCTCCTGCAAAAGAAATACCCATGGCATCCAGGTGCCAATCATGCGGCAATTGATTGTTATCACCTCCGGAGGACTTTCAACAATTCCGGCGGTGGCAAGAAGAACAAGAAGCCCATGGATGTAACACCCTGAGGTAATTTCTTTAAATTTTAATGAATTTATTTTGGGCTCAAATAAAATTTTCCAGGGTTTTCTCTAATTTATCTCGCATTTAAAATAATTCTATAACGCAAGTAATTAAACTTTATCATAGGATTAAATTGTTTGTGCATTCATGCTGCAGCATTGTTTTATTTGTGTTGAATTTATAAGGTTTGAATTCAAACTTGTTTGAATTCAAATAGTGTTGTTTGAAGGTTTGAGTGTAGAAAAGAAAAGAAAGAAGAAAAAGGAAAAGAAAGGGCAGCCCACTTCCTCTCCTAGCCCAGCCCAACAGCTCCCTCCCTTCTCTCCCTCACGGGCTCCCTCTCCTTCTCTTCTTGGTCCAATCCAACCCGAGGCCCAGCACCCCCCTCCTCCTTTTCCTCTCCCCGCGTGGGCCGCACGCTGGCCCATTCCTTTCTCCTCTCAGCCCGAGCGCCCCCTCCCTCCTCTCTCTCTCACTGACCGCCGGGCCCCGCGCATCAGCGCTTTCTTCTCCCTCTCCTTCTTCTTCCCCGGGCGCAACGGCCTGAGATCCCCGGCGACCCCCCCCTGCTCCGGGCCCGCACGCCAGGTAGCGCCGCTGCCCTTCAAAGAGCCACCCCAACCCCTCCTGAACCCTAACCCTAGCCGTCACTCAAACCCCCGGCGCCGCCACCCCTTTCCTCCGCCGCGCAAGCTCCCTCGGCCTCACCACCGAGCCGCCGTTCCACCGCGCTCTAGACCCCCACAGCCCCCGCAAGAGCTCCACCGCGCCTCCTAGAAGCTTCCCGAGCCGTGCATTCGAGCTCCGAACCTCTGCATCACCGGAATTTCGTGGAGCAACCGCCACCGGTGAGCCGCCCCCGCCATTCCAATTCGTCGCCGCTGGTGCCGTTCTGGTCCTGCTGATTCCCTTTGCACCTCCGCAGGAAACCCCCGGGGCGTTTCCCGCCATCCAGAGGGCCCGGCCACCCCTGCAGCACCTGCCTCCGCGAGCGCCGCCCACCCCGCCGCACGGTCATCGTCGACGATCGTCCTTCGCCACGTCCTCCGGCCAAACTCCGCCTCGGTGAGCAACACAGCATCTCCTGTAGCCTTTTGCGCTTGATGTTGTGGTCTGTAAACCCCCGCGACAACCCAACCACGGTACGCCGGTGACCCCGTGCCGCCTCCGCTGTGGGGAGCGTCGACCCGAGCCCCAATCCTCCGTACCGACCGCCCAGGTGGATCACTCGTGCCGCCAGCGTCCTCCCGGACTTGACCTCGTCTTGAATGAGGGCCGGACGGCCAAGATCGGCCATCGCCGGCGATCTGCCGCCGCGGGAGCGGTCCATTCCGGTGACCAGCGCTGCCGGCTCCTGTTCCTTTTGCCCCTTCTCATTCTGGCCGCCCGATCCGCGATCCACGGATCAAAACAGAACCCGCGTACCCATTCGTTCCGAACCGCAGGATCCAAATCCAACCGCCCCGATTAGATCTTGCCGGTTCACCCTTGCTTTGAATCTAAGCCGTCCGTCCCTGATCCGGCGCGTGGGATTTGATTCCCATTATGATAGGCCCTGGCGCGTTAGATCCCGATCGGACGGACAGAAACCGCGCGTACCCCTTCGCGTTAGAGATCTAATCCGAGCCGTTAGATGACAATCCAAGGGCCCAGAACAGAAGTTACCGGTTCAGCCCGTCGTTCTTGCTAAAGAGTCCCTGCCTTTTAGGGAAATCAACCCGCCGTCCAACCCTAGCTCAAAAATAATTACGGATAGGTCCTTTTCTTCTCGTTTAGACCCCTGAGTTTTCCAGATTTTGAACCCGCAGTCCAGGTCCAGTGTTTTCACGCGCTAGCCCCTGTGTCTAACCTTTAATTAGGTTTTAGTCCTCGGTTTTTGTGCAGAAGCCCCTGGAAGTTAGGTTTTTCTTACAAATAGGTCCCTGGATCTTGTTTCGAGCGTAGTTTTCGCGTTTTAGCTCTGTTTTAGGTGTTCTTTATATCGACGCGATCGTTGTAACGCGTAGAATAGTTCTAGGCCAGATTTATGTGCTGTTTCATTGTCTTGGTGTACTGTTTCTTATAGTTGCCATTGTTTGTGCATGTGTGTATGTATGGACTATGTTTTGATGATCGTGAGTAGACGCGGAGCCTTTGGACGAGTACCAGGAGCAGCCGTCTTCCGAGCAGTTTGAGCAGCAGCCGGGAGAGTACGAGGAAGGCAAGTATAACATGAACCTCCTATCACTTTTAAATACAATTTCATACTGCATTTTAATTTTGTATACCTATAAGGACTTCCTAGCCACCTTTATATCCTTATATACATCCTATGGGTTGCATTTTTGGTTAGTTGTGATAGGTTGCTGCGCTATAACAAATCTTGGTCCTTTTTAATTAATTTGGTTAATGGTCTTATGCAACTTAATTCTGGAGCCAACCCTCTGTGCTGTGTGCTTGAGTGGTTTGTGCGTCCTTAAAAGATGTTTTTGATAGAAACATGGTTTAGGGGGCCAGCACGGTGCTTAGTGCTTGGTTGGCCACTCTCCCTAAGGACCGGTTCATAGAGCGACAACCTGGGACAACCGCGCAACCACAAGACTGGAATGGGACGGTCTTGACTTACTAATTAGGTCATTTTGGTTCGGGAGTAACTTACCTGCGTGGGCAAGAGGGGTGGTAAGCTTCAATGGTCCCTGCTCCTCCGGCTTGGTCTGTGCTGTGTGTCTTGTACCCCCGGAGGTGGGCCCCATCGTCGCTGATCCAGAATCCTTAGCGGTCACACCTTACCAACGTGATCCTTTGTAACGGTCTCGTAGTGTGCTTGCTAGCCATCTCACCTAAGGAAGTGTGATGAACGACTAGCGTAGCTCACGACTTGTGGGTAAAGTTGTGCAACCTCTCGAGAGTGTAAAACTGATATATCAGCTGTGCTCACAGTCATGAGCGGCCCAGATCCTCCGTCTGATTAGTGGGGTTATCAACCTTTGACGAGGGAGATTCCCCGGGTGGTTTTGGTTTGGATGGTTCCCAGTAGTTCTTAATTAATACTGATTAATTTCTTATGCAATTTGGGTTATGGTAACTCATCCACTTGTAGTAATTAGCTTTAATAAAATTTGCTAAGATTAAAAGCTAATGCAGTTGAGTCAGCTAGCCTAGAGCCTCATAGTTTGTGTTATACTTGTTGAGTACGAGTTTGTACTCACACCTGCCTCTCTACTCTTCTGTTCTATTTCGGATATCTTCGACTGCTGCTCAGTGCCTGGCAACGTGGAGAACTATGTCAGCGGCTTCGACGACTTCTAGGCGTTTGTCTCCCAGTCGACATCCCTGTGGCGCCCAACTCTTCATGTATTCATTTTACGCTTCCGCATTCCTTGAACTGATTCTTGATTCAGTTGTAATAAAGATATTCATTTTATAATTTATACGCTTTTATTCGTGACATGTGTTGTGATATCTTGATAATCTGTTGTATATATGCGTGACTTGATCCTGGCGCATATATGATTGCTCGATTTATGTTATTATAAATCGGGTGTGACAGATTGGTATCAGAGCCGTGTCGACTGTAGGACGAAGCCTAGATAGAAATGGTCGAGTTTAGGGATTTTCTTCCGCTTGCTCTGCTTCTGCAAAACCCAAACATTCATTTTTGCTTCTATTCCTTGAGTCTCAAGTCCTTGATTTGCTATCTCTCCTGTCTTTTCTGAGCTATAGCTTGAGTTTTCCGTAGACGTTGGCCTGAGTCGCCTAATCTTATAAGTTAAAAGTTTAGGTTGTCCCGATAAAATATATACGCTAGAACGAGTGTGTTAGTCGAGTGGGGTGATAAACTCGACTAAGTTGTGAACATTGAATGGTTGTTATTGTGCAAATGTATGATTTGGATCTTTGGTTGATTGCATAGTTTAGTAGTTAAACTTGTTCATGCAAATCGACCCTAACCCAACTTGAACTAAATAATAAAATTTGAGTTAGATCGTTGGGGGTAAAACCTATATTCCTTTCTCTCTGTCATATCCTTCCGAAGTTTCATTTCTGCAGCTGCACAATATCTCGTTCTCATAAATTTCGGTTGTTGCGATCAGATGGTGAACACCAGGCGTACCGGTTCCGGTTCTGACCCGCAGGAGCAGAACAACCAGAGTACTGGTCAACCGTTACCGATGCCGCCACCACTGACCCCGGAGCAGTTCTTCCAGCTCCAGATGCAGAAGATGGCGACCCTGAACAACACTGTTCAGGCTCTGCAGCAGATCCATGCTCAGCCACCGCCTCCTCCGCCGCCTCAGCCCCGTGACAGGCGTGCGGATTTCCTGAGAGGTCATCCTCCGACCTTCTCTCACGCCACGGACCCACTCCAGGCGGACGACTGGCTTCGTTCGGTGGAGCGCCAGTTGGTTGTTGCGCAGTGCGACGATCGGGAGCGAGTTCTGTACGCAGCAGGGCAGCTGCGAGGCTCCGCTCTTAACTGGTGGGAGTCCTACCCAGCTCGTGATCGTGATGCTCTCACGTGGGACCAGTTCCGTGAGCGTTTCAGGAACCATCATATTCCTGAGGGCATTATGAAGATGAAGCAGAAGGAGTTCCGTGCCCTTAAGCAGGTAAAATTTAACGGAATTCCCTACAATTTCTTTTGAGCTTGATCTATCCTTGATTTCCTTCGTAAACCTGACACATTGAGCAACCTCCATCCTTGTGATCTGTGTTCTTTATTTCAGGGATCTATGACGGTGACGGAGTACCGCGACCGATTCCTGCAGCTTGCCCGCTATGCCCCTGCAGACGTCGCTCGTGACAGCGATAAGCAGGAGTACTTCAAGGAGGGACTGGATGATCACATCCAGTATGCGCTGCTGAACCACCGCTTCGACAACTTCAACCAGCTGGTTGACGCGGCCCTCAACACCGAGCGCAAGCGCCGGGAGATTGAGGATAAGAAGAGGAAAGTGGCTCCATCCTCTTCGGGCAGCAACACTCGTCCCCGCTATCAGCATCCACCACCGCCGCAGCAGCAGAGGCCGCCCCAGCAGTACCAGCAGCGGCAGCAGTTTCCGCCTCGTCCTCAGCAGCAGCAGCAGGCGGGACAGGGTCAGAGACTTCCGGCGCCTCCGGCTCCACCAGCTCAGAGGCAGGGGGCGCCCACTCCTCCTCCTGGGCAGCAGGCCGCTGCATTTCCGCGAGTGTGCTTCCACTGCGGCGAGCCAGGACACTACGCCAACGTCTGCCCTCAGAAGGCGCAGGCAGGACAGCAGGGCCGTGCAGCTCAGCCCAAGGCCCCAGCTTAGGGCAGAGTGAACCACGTGACGGCCGAGTCAGCGGCCGATGCTCCTAACGTGGTTATTGGTACGTTCATGGTTAATGCCCATCCTACTACAGTGCTTTTTGATACTGGTGCTACGCATTCTTTCATCACCCAGTCTTTTGTTGAGCATCATGGCATTCCTACTAGCACGTTAAAGAGGTGCATGTTAGTATCTTCACCGGGAGGGCAGTTGAGGTCTCATGTCTTCTGTTCCAGAGTCAGTGTGGCCATAAGGGGGTGTAGATTTCAGTGCGAATCTGATGGTGCTAGACACCAAGAGCATTGATGTGATCCTCGGGATGGAGACTCTTGCCAAGTGGGGAGTCCGGATAGATTGTGCTCAGAGGACTGTTCTTCTATCAGCACCGGATGGTCAGGAGGTTACTGTTGGAGCTACAGAGCCTTCTGGGTTTCTTCATCAGATGGAGGCTAGACCCACGTGTGGTATTCGCGTGGTGTCTGAATTCCCGGATGTCTTTCCGGATGATTTGCCACGTATGCCGCCTGATCGCGACATTGAGTTTTCGATTGATCTCTTGCCTGGCACAGCTCCTATTGCTAAGAGGCCCTATCGTATGGCTCCTGTCGAGCATGAGAAGGTTAAGAAGACTGTCGACGAGTTGCTAGCTAAGGGTTATATCCGTCGCAGTTTCTCTCCTTGGGCTTTTCCTGTATTGCTCGTAGAGAAGAAGGATGGCGCGAAGAGGATGTGCGTCGATTATCGGGATCTGAATGCAGTCACTATCAAGAACAAGCATCCATTGCCCCGTATTGAGGATCTCTTTGATCAGCTTCAGGGTGCTTGTGTATTCTCGAAGATCGATCTGCGTTCTGGTTATCATAAGCTGAAGATTCGTCCTGAGGATATTCAGAAGACGGCATTCACCTGCAAGTATGGGCTATACGAGTATACGGTCATGTCCTTTGGCTTGACCAATGCTCCGGCGTTCTTCATGCATCTGATGAATAAGGTTTTCATGGATTATCTGGACACCTTTATGGTGATATTCATTGATGATATCCTGATATATTCCAAGTCAGAAGTAGAGCATGAAAAGCATCTGAGGCTTGTGTTGCAGAGGCTCAGAGAGCACAAGCTGTATGCCAAGCTCAGCAAGTGCGAGTTCTGGATTGACGAGGTCCCGTTCCTCGGTCATGTGATCTCCAAGGGAGGTATTGCTGTGGACCCCGGGAAGGTGAAGGATGTGCTTGACTGGGTTGTACCGCAGACGGTGAAGGAAGTCCGCTCTTTCTTGGGCTTAGCAGGTTATTATCGGAGGTTCATTGAGAATTTCTCCAAGATTGCGAAGCCGTTGACTTCCTTGCTGGAGAAGGGTGTGGATTTCTCTTGGACTGATGAGCGTCAGAGTGCCTTCGAGGAGCTGAAGAAGAGGTTGACTACGGCGCCAGTCCTTACTCTGCCAGACCAGAGCAAGAGGTTCACAGTGTATTGTGATGCTTCGAGGGATGGTCTTGGTTGCGTCCTGATGCAGGAAGGCAGAGTGATAGCTTATGCCTCGCGGCAGTTGCGCCGGCATGAGCTGAATTATCCCACTCATGATCTGGAGTTAGCCGCAGTTGTGCATGCTCTGAAGATATGGAGGCATTACTTGTTTGGGCAGAGGTGTGATATTTACACCGATCACAAGAGCCTCAAGTATATTTTCACTCAGAGTGAGCTGAACATGCGGCAGAGAAGGTGGCTAGAGTTGGTCAAGGATTATGATCTGGAGATTCACTATCATCCGGGCAAGGCTAATGTTGTAGCAGATGCTCTGAGCAGGAAGATCTATGTTAACATGGCCGTGGCTTTTCAGATGCCTCCGGAGTTATGTGAGGAGTTTGAGCAGTTGAGCCTGGGTTTCTTGCATCATACCTCGGGTACATCGTTCGAGGCAGAACCCACTCTAGAGGCTGAGATCAGGCAGCATCAGAAGGAAGATCAGAAGCTGCAGGAGATTCGTGAGTTGCTCAAGATTGGCAAGTCTCCTCATTTCAGAGAGGACGATCAGGGTACCTTGTGGTACAAGGGTCGTATATGTGTGCCGGATGTGGCAGATCTCAGGAAGTTGATTCTGAGTGAGGCTCATGATACAGCATATTCCATCCATCCAGGCAGCACGAAGATGTATTATGACCTCAAGGAACGATTCTGGTGGTGTGGAATGAAGCGTTCCGTTGCGGAGTACGTGGCTATCTGTGACACTTGTCAGCGTGTCAAGGCAGAGCATCAGAGACCAGCAGGTCTATTGCAGCCCTTGAAGATTCCAGAGTGGAAATGGGAGGAGATCACCATGGACTTCATTGTTGGCTTGCCTCGTACTCAGAAGGGGTACAACTCCATATGGGTAGTAGTGGATCGGTTGACGAAGGTTGCTCATTTTATTCCGGTGAACACTACTTACTCCGGTGCTAGACTCGCGGAGTTGTACATCTCCAGGATTGTCTGTCTGCATGGTGTTCCGAAGAAGATTATATCTGATCGAGGATCTCAGTTCACTTCACGGTTCTGGGAGCAGTTACATGATTCGTTGGATATGAAGCTGCGCTTCAGTACTGCTTATCACCCTCAGACAGATGGGCAGACGGAGAGAACCAACCAAGTGTTGGAGGATATGCTGCGAGCCTGTGCTATTCAGTATGGTACCAGCTGGGATAAATGCCTGCCGTATGCAGAGTTTTCGTATAACAACAGTTATCAGGCCAGTCTGAAGAAGTCCCCTTTCGAGGCCCTGTATGGTCGGAAGTGCAGGACTCCGCTGTATTGGGATCAGATTGGCGAGAGGCAGGTATTTGGTCCGGATATTGTTGAGGAGGCAGAACAGCTGGTACAGCAGGTGCGAGAGAATCTGAGGGTCGCTCAGACCCGTCAGAAAAGCTATGCAGATGTGCGTCGTCGAGATTTGACCTTTGCAGTGGGAGATCATGTGTACCTGAAGGTCTCACCGATGAGAGGAATCCGTAGGTTTAATGTACGAGGGAAGTTGGCCCCTCGATACATTGGTCCGTTCAAGGTGTTGGAACGGAAAGGTGAGGTGGCATATCGGTTGGAGTTGCCACTCAATCTCTCGGGAGTGCACGATGTGTTCCACGTGTCTCAGCTGAAGAAGTGCTTGAGAGTGCCAGAAGAGCAAGCACCGATAGAAGGGTTGGATGTGCAGGAGGATCTGACCTATATCGAGCATCCGGTGAAGATTCTGGAGATATCTGAGAGAGTGACTAGAAACAAGAAGATCAAGATGTGCCGAGTTCAGTGGAGTCATCACACGGAGGATTAGGCTACTTGGGAGCGAGAAGATGAGCTGAGGAAGACATATCCCGATCTCTTTGCTAGCTAGCCTATCCGAATCTCGGGACGAGATTCCTGTAAGGGGGGTAGGTTTGTAACACCCTGAGGTAATTTCTTTAAATTTTAATGAATTTATTTTGGGCTCAAATAAAATTTTCCAGGGTTTTCTCTAATTTATCTCACATTTAAAATAATTCTATAACACAAGTAATTAAACTTTATCATAGGATTAAATTGTTTGTGCATTCATGCTGCAGCATTGTTTTATTTGTGTTGAATTTATAAGGTTTGAATTCAAACTTGTTTGAATTCAAATAGTGTTGTTTGAAGGTTTGAGTGTAGAAAAGAAAAGAAAGAAGAAAAAGGAAAAGAAAGGGCAGCCCACTTCCTCTCCTAGCCCAGCCCAACAGCTCCCTCCCTTCTCTCCCTCACGGGCTCCCTCTCCTTCTCTTCTTGGTCCAATCCAACCCGAGGCCCAGCACCCCCCTCCTCCTTTTCCTCTCCCCGCGTGGGCCGCACGCCGGCCCATTCCTTTCTCCTCTCAGCCCGAGCGCCCCCTCCCTCCTCTCTCTCTCACTGACCGCCGGGCCCCGCGCGTCAGCGCTTTCTTCTCCCTCTCCTTCTTCTTCCCCGGGCGCAACGGCCCGAGATCCCCGGCGACCCCCCCTCCCTG
The DNA here is from genome assembly GCF_002211085.1 of Panicum hallii. Classification (NCBI taxonomy): domain Eukaryota; kingdom Viridiplantae; phylum Streptophyta; class Magnoliopsida; order Poales; family Poaceae; genus Panicum; species Panicum hallii. Next base: position 14,294,715 of record NC_038043.1, read on the forward strand.
CTCCGGGCCCGCACGCCAGGTAGCGCTGCTGCCCTTCAAAGAGCCGCCCCAACCCCTCCTGAACCCTAACCCTAGCCGTCACTCAAACCCCCGGCGCCGCCACCCCTTTCCTCCGCCGCGCAAGCTCCCTCGGCCTCACCACCGAGCCGCCGTTCCACCGCGCTCTAGACCCCCACAGCCCCCGCAAGAGCTCCGCCGCGCCTCCTAGAAGCTTCCCGAGCCATGCATTCGAGCTCCGAACCTCTGCATCACCGGAATTTCGTGGAGCAACCGCCGCCGGTGAGCCGCCCCCGCCATTCCAATTCGTCGCCGCTGGTGCCGTTCTGGTCCTGCTGATTCCTTTTGCACCTCCGCAGGAAACCCCCGGGGCGTTTCCCGCCATCCAGAGGGCCCGGCCACCCCTGCAGCACCTGCCTCCGCGAGCGCCGCCCACCCCGCCGCACGGTCATCGTCGACGATCGTCCTTCGCCACGTCCTCCGGCCAAACTCCGCCTCGGTGAGCAACACAGCATCTCCTGTAGCCTTTTGCGCTTGATGTTGTGGTCTGTAAACCCCCGCGACAACCCAACCACGGTACACCGGTGACCCCGTGCCGCCTCCGCCGTGGGGAGCGTCGACCCGAGCCCCAATCCTCCGTACCGACCGCCCAGGTGGATCACTCGTGCCGCCAGCGTCCTCCCGGACTTGACCTCGTCTTGAATGAGGGCCGGACGGCCAAGATCGGCCATCGCCGGCGATCTGCCGCCGCGGGAGCGGTCCATTCCGGTGACCAGCGCCGCCGGCTCCTGTTCCTTTTGCCCCTTCTCATCCTGGCCGCCCGATCCGCGATCCACGGATCAAAACAGAACCCGCGTACCCATTCGTTCCGAACCGCAGGATCCAAATCCAACCGCCCCGATTAGATCTTGCCGGTTCACCCTTGCTTTGAATCTGAGCCGTCCGTCCCTGATCCGGCGCGTGGGATTTGATTCCCATTATGATAGGCCCTGGCACGTTAGATCCCGATCGGACGGACAGAAACCGCGCGTACCCCTTCGCGTTAGAGATCTAATCCGAGCCGTTAGATGACAATCCAAGGGCCCAGAACAGAAGTTACCAGTTCAGCCCGTCGTTCTTGCTAAAGAGTCCCTGCCTTTTAGGGAAATCAACCCGCCGTCCAACCCTAGCTCAAAAATAATTACGGATAGGTCCTTTTCTTCTCGTTTAGACCCCTGAGTTTTCCAGATTTTGAACCCGCAGTCCAGGTCCAGTGTTTTCACACGCTAGCCCCTGTGTCTAACCTTTAATTAGGTTTTAGTCCTCGGTTTTTGTGCAGAAGCCCCTGGAAGTTAGGTTTTTCTTACAAATAGGTCCCTGGATCTTGTTTCGAGCGTAGTTTTCGCGTTTTAGCTCTGTTTTAGGTGTTCTTTATATCGACGCGATCGTTGTAACGCGTAGAATAGTTCTAGGCCAGATTTATGTGCTGTTTCATTGTCTTGGTGTACTGTTTCTTATAGTTGCCATTGTTTGTGCATGTGTGTATGTATGGACTATGTTTTGATGATCGTGAGTAGACGCGGAGCCTTTGGACGAGTACCAGGAGCAGCCGTCTTCCGAGCAGTTTGAGCAGCAGCCGGGAGAGTACGAGGAAGGCAAGTATAACATGAACCTCCTATCACTTTTAAATACAATTTCATACTGCATTTTAATTTTGTATACCTATAAGGACTTCCTAGCCACCTTTATATCCTTATATACATCCTATGGGTTGCATTTTTGGTTAGTTGTGATAGGTTGCTGCGCTATAACAAATCTTGGTCCTTTTTAATTAATTTGGTTAATGGTCTTATGCAACTTAATTCTGGAGCCGACCCTCTGTGCTGTGTGCTTGAGTGGTTTGTGCGTCCTTAAAAGATGTTTTTGATAGAAACATGGTTTAGGGGGCCAGCACGGTGCTTAGTGCTTGGTTGGCCACTCTCTCTAAGGACCGGTTCATAGAGCGACAACCTGGGACAACCGCGCAACCACAAGACTGGAATGGGACGGTCTTGACTTACTAATTAGGTTATTTTGGTTCGGGAGTAACTTACCTGCGTGGGCAAGAGGGGTGGTAAGCTTCAATGGTCCCTGCTCCTCCGGCTTGGTCTGTGCTGTGTGTCTTGTACCCCCGGAGGTGGGCCCCATCGTCGCTGATCCAGAATCCTTAGCGGTCACACCTTACCAACGTGATCCTTTGTAACGGTCTCGTAGTGTGCTTGCTAGCCATCTCACCTAAGGAAGTGTGATGAACGACTAGCGTAGCTCACGACTTGTGGGTAAAGTTGTGCAACCTCTCGAGAGTGTAAAACTGATATATCAGCTGTGCTCACAGTCATGAGCGGCCCAGATCCTCCGTCTGATTAGTGGGGTTATCAACCTTTGACGAGGGAGATTCCCCGGGTGGTTTTGGTTTGGATGGTTCCCAGTAGTTCTTAATTAATACTGATTAATTTCTTATGCAATTTGGGTTATGGTAACTCATCCACTTGTAGTAATTAGCTTTAATAAAATTTGCCAAGATTAAAAGCTAATGCAGTTGAGTCAGCTAGCCTAGAGCCTTATAGTTTGTGTTATACTTGTTGAGTACGAGTTTGTACTCACACCTGCCTCTCTACTCTTCTGTTCTATTTCGGATATCTTCAACTGCTGCTCAGTGCCTGGCAACGTGGAGGACTACGTCAGCGGCTTCGACGACTTCTAGGCGTTTGTCTCCCAGTCGACATCCCTGTGGCGCCCAACTCTTCATGTATTCATTTTATGCTTCCGCATTCCTTGAACTGATTCTTGATTCAGTTGTAATAAAGATATTCATTTTATAATTTATATGCTTTTATTCGTGACATGTGTTGTGATATCTTGATAATCTGTTGTATATATGCGTGACTTGATCCTGGCGCATATATGATTGCTCGATTTATGTTATTATAAATCGGGTGTGACAATGGACAAGGAACCTGAAGACGACGACCAAGGGGACCAAGGGCGCAACCCAAAGTTTCAGGATGCTTCGAAGACTGTCAACGTCAACTTCGGGGGGGATGGAGACTTCGGTTCCAGGCGGGAACAAAAACTGCTTCTCCGAGAGATCATGTCCGTCGAGCCGGCGGCACCACGACCACTCCGCTGGTCGGAGGTGCCCATCTCTTTTTCCCGCGACGATCAGTGGACAAGCTTTTCGGAGCCCAGTAAGTTCCCCTTGGTTCTGGACCCGGTGGTGGCAGAAGTCAGGCTCACCAAGGTGCTCATCGATGGTGGGAGTGGTCTCAACCTCATCTTCGCCAGCACTTTCAAGAAAATGGGTCTGGACTTCATGGACATGCTGGTTCCAAGCAAGTCTCCTTTCTACGGCATTGTCCTAGGTAATGCGGCGCACGGGCAGAACCAATCCGCTTGAAATATTCCGGCTCAAGTGCGCTAGTCATCACTATACAAGCGATACTGACTCAACACACTTCAAATGGAACAACCCATTGGTCTGTTGGGTCACCGCCCGATTCAACCACGGTTACACAGGATCGAGGTAGGTTTACCTCGCACGAAGGCGAGTTTACAATCACACCACAGCTCGCTAACTTTTAATTTACAGAAATATTAATCCTTATTACAATTTGTTTCGAACTTAAAGTAAACTTATACAAACATTGTTTAAAACTACAAGCTAAGCAAGCTTGTTCTGAGTCACAGCGGAAGAAACTAACACGCGACTATACACGTCGCGAAAGTTGACACCACGCTCAGCCCGAAACATGGCGTCATTCCGGAGGGTCATTGCCAGCTGGGGACGGATCCCACTCCACGGACCAGCCAAACAGAACAGATGATGGCCAGGCTGGACTATCCGTTTGGTTCACACAAGCCATACCTGAAAGGCAGACTAGCAAGACTGAGTATGCTAATACTCAGCAAGACTTACCCGTTTCATGGTATACTTTGCCATGTAACTAGACTTATGAAGGCTTGTAATACTTCTGGGTATAATTTCAGCTGAAAAATAACAAAGAGTATGATCCAACTTTCATGTTTTAGCTTTCAGCTTCTAGTTGCATTAACCATTCTAGGTAAGCACCTATTCTAGACAAGCAAGGTAGAAATTAGCATCCATCAAGATTATTCCAACCATAGTTACTGTTCTTACTCTATGTGGCAGAAGGAACAAGCAGTCTCAATCTCTGCGAGAAACGGATGATTCTGAATCGAGTTTCATAACCTTGTAAGGGTAAACCTAACTCACACGCTTGGAACATCCAATGATCGTTCCGAAGCAACCGTTTGCCTTTCATTCCGACTCGTGGATCAGGGCCACCACAAGCGACTGTAGGACCATACGCACATCCAATATGCAGGACGTACGTCTGTAGCGCAACTACATGACCGTACTCCTGTCCGCTGTGCGGAACGTATTCCTGCACGTCGGTGCGTGTGTGAAAAATCAAATTACGAGTGGTGGTAGGTATGTCCACTCCTCGGGCCGATTGGTTACTAGGCTTACCGCTTTCCATATTTCGTGGCATGTGGCTAGTACTTTCAAACACTTAACCACAACTACCACACACTGCAACCTTATCACATTTTATCAACACAGACGGGGTAACCTTTCGAGTCATGATACTGCACATGACCCTGTCCATTATCCTTATAGTGATTGCAGAAGAGTAAACATTCAACTCCTATATTGCGCGAGTGACAGGAAATCACTCAACTTCTGCTGGTCCTATTAGCAGAGCATCTATTTGATAAGGACTCAGGCACAATACATAGGTTCCTAGGATCCATGTATCTAGGGTTCCATTTCAACTCCTAGACTTAATGCATAATATAGATAGATAAGTATAAAACTGTATAAGTGTAATAATTTAAAATACTGGGTTAGGCATCGGGGCTTACCTTCTTGAGCGGGGTTGGGGTCAGGGATGTCAAGGACTTGCGAACCTTGGTTCGGAGCTTTAGTTAAATTCTCGACAACGTTCACCGGGTCTTCAGAAAACCCTTGCTCGTGTTCCGGGACTAGCTCGTAGTCTCCGTCGTCGAGTGTCGCTGACTCTACATGATATGCAATAATTTGAGTTAGGTGATTCTTGAGTTAAGAATTTTACTTGATGATAAAGTTGCAATCCAACCAATTGATAAACACAACTTCATAAAACAAGAACTTTGAGTTCAAACTTACTATTTGTATCTTAGTCCAATTATCATAATTAATTGGATTAATTCAATTAGGTTAACAAGTTTGATTTTTATTCTAAAATCCACAAAGGCTATGGCCTTGAAATTTTGTGGGTAAGCTTACTTCTAAAAGATGAGCTTACCATGTATTTTTCATAAATTTCTAAAATCAGAGATTAAAGCATTTGAATTAAGTTTGAATTTTAAGTTTAAATTCAAACCTTAGGCAAAATAGTGCCATAAATTCTTGAAAGATTTACTATGAACTACTTAATTATAGAACATCACATGGTAAAAAGATCTAAGCATAAAAACCTTAGTAACATGCTTAAATGAATTGAAACCATTTCATGCTTGATTTGCATAAGTTTCAATTAGTTCAAGCTATGGTCTAGTAGTGCAAGTGAAATTTGCACACACGCTCACCCATACCCTAAACAGGCTGCACACCAAAAATCACAAGCAATAGAGTTAGCATGCAAAAGTTACACATAAGATACCCTTTTGCTAAACTTTAAAATAAATCAAAACGCATTTGGTTTCAAACTAGACTTTAATAACCAAAGTTGTAGAGCTAAACTTCTGGAGTACAACAAAACTGGTTTGACAATTTTTGGAGTTTTCTACAAATTCCTATGGATTTTTAAATTTGGCAGATTTGAAATAGGGGGTACTGATTTTCCACAAAAAGGCCCCTGGAAAGATTTGAATCCTTGCAATTGGGTCCTTGGCTGGGTTTAATAGAAAAACCGATCGACGGTGGTCGAATTCTGGTGAGGGGGCTCACCGGCAGCGAGGGAAAAGTGGGGGAAAAGGTTCAGGAGCTCACGGCGATCACGGGGGTGGCCGGTGTTGGGGAAGAGAGGGGCTGAGACGGTGAGTCGACGGCGAACAGGGGCGGGCGGCGGGGCTCCGAAGGGCGGCGATGGCGTTCCGGTGGCCGGAGGGTAGGAGAGCGGTGGGGAAGTAGCTAGAAAGCTTCCTCGGGGTGATGTGGTGCTGGTGGTGTGCTTGGTAGGGGCCGAGAGGCGGTGGAACGTCGGGACGACGGTGAGACCGAGCGGCGGCGGAGCTTGAGCTCACCGGCGCGGTGGTCCGGCTGCTCTAGTGTGGGAGAGTGAAATTGGGTGGGTCTGCGAGCATCAGTGGGTGGCGGCGGTGCTTCTGGAGCACTGGATCGAGGGTGGGAGGCAGCAGAGGCAGCTGACGATGGCAAGCCGAGGCAGCGGCGGAGCTCCAGCGAGAGTACTCGAGCAGAGGAAGGAAGGAGAAGCAATGCGGCATGGGGAATGGGTAAAAAAAAAGTCATGAGGAACTCCTGGGCAAGTTTTCAGACTAGGGGAGGCACGGCACGCGTGAAGCAGCTGCTGGCAAGCTCGGCAGCGCGCGTGGCGGCTCGGGCGGTGGAGGGGCAGGGAGAGGGCCAGCAGAGGCCAGGAAGCGGTGGGTGCGGTGCTGGAGGGGCACGTGGCGCGGAGAATAGTGGCGCGGGGCAGCTGGTGCTCGGGAAAATGGCCGGCGAGGGCAGCGGGGTCACGGGTGCGAGGCAGAGCAGGGGGAGGGGCTGGAAGTTGAAGACAAGGACTGATATGCGATTTTCTAAAAAATGCAGGGACTCCACTGTAAAGCCAAAACAACTTTTAAACCATTGCTCAAATGAAAATGTGCCCAAAAGTAAAAGTGTAGAGATTAGCAAGATTTACAACTTTGCTTTAAGGTTCAGCTTCAAAAGAGTTAAGGATCTAATTTAAAACTTGGCAAAATTTTAAACTTCAGAGAAATCCTATTTAAATTCTACACTCCAATTGAATCCTTAGGGTAGTTTCACTTCTCACCAAGGTTTAAAAGTAAGTACTTGCTTCTTGCAAAATAACCCTTTACACATTTTGATTTTACCTACCATTCTCACCTTTTTTGCACCAAAGGACCTATATTTCCTAGAATTACAAAAATACCCTTTTGCCTTTACATTAAAGTTTTTAACACACATACACAAGATCAAACATACACACTTTATATTAGAATCTAGTGTGTTTTAATCCTAAGTACCTGAATGTCACAACCTTCCCCCTAAAAAGAATCTCGTCGCGAGATTCCGGAGCAGGATGGAATTGGACGATCAGATTTGGGAGTTGGCTTGAAGGAAGTCTAGAAAGTTTTGCTGAAGATATGACTCAGTTTCCCAAGTTGCTTCTTCTTCAGTATGATGATTCCATTGAATTTTGAACATTCTGATGGTTTCTCTTCTAGTATTTCTCTCTTTAGTGTCTAGTACTCTGATCGGATGCTCGGTATAAGTTAGAATAGATTCGATTTTGATGATCTCGGTAGGAATGTTGACGCACTTCCTAAGTTGAGATACATGGAAGATATCATGAATGGCCACTAATTGAGGAGGAAGTTGAAGACGATAAGCTACAGGTCCACAAATTTCGATGATTTCAAAGGGTCCAATATATCGAGGGGCAAGTTTTCCTTTTACGCCGAACCATTGAATACCTCGAGTAGGAGATACTCAAAGATACATGAAGTCTCCAACCTGGAACTGTATTGGTCTCTTTCGTATGTCAGCGTAGCTTTTCTGTCGAGATTGGGCTGCTTTTAGGTTATTCTGAATAGTCTTCACCTTTTCCTCTGCTTCAGTGACAAGATTAGGTCCAAAGATTTTACACTCGCCAGTTTGTGACCAACTCAAAGGATTTCGGCATCGGCGACCGTATAATGCTTCGAACGGAGCCATTTTGAGACTTGTCTGATAATTGTTGTTGTAGGAAAATTCTACCAGTGACAAGCATTTGTCCCAATTTTTGTCGTACTGAAGTACGCAGGCTCTAAGCATATCTTCTAGAATTTGATTTATCCTTTCTGTTTGCCCATCCGTCTGAGGATGATATGCGGAGCTTCGGATTAACTTGGTTCCAAGAGCAAATTGAAGTTGCTCCCAGAATCGAGCGATGAATTGTGCTCCACGATCAGAAATGATCATCTTAGGTATTCCATGGAGATGAACGATTTGATCTAGATAGATCTCAGCATACTTTTTGGTGTTATAAGTAGTATGCACGGAAAGGAAATGGGCAGTCTTGGTTAATTGATCAACAATTACCCAAATAGAGTCATGCCTTTGGGTGGTGTTGGGTAAGCCAACGATGAAATCCATGCTGATATCCTCCCACTTCCACGAGGGAATGGGTAAAGGTTGAAGAATACCAGCAGTCTTTAGATGACTAGCATTAATTCTTTGGCAGATGTCACACTCTGAGACATATCTTGTAATTTCTCGCTTCATGCGAGTCCACCAAAAGTTCTGTTTCAAATCCTGGTACATCTTGGTACTATCAGGGTGCATAGAGAATTTGGACAGATGAGCTTCATCCAATATCCGCTTACGAAGCTTATGGTCCTTGGGTACAATGATACGCTTGTTGAACCATAGAACCTCTTCGTGATCTACTCGAAAGCACTTGTACTTTTCTTCTTCTTGTGCTAACTTCTGCTTGATGATTCTGACCCCTTTGTCATGCCGTTGTGCTAGGACGATGTTATCCCTAAGCGTAGTTTCAACTAAGAGATAGTTCAAGCTACCTTGAGGAATGATCTCTAAATTGAGCTTCCCAACAAAGAGTCTCATGGAAAGCCTTTACTGACAAGCAAGAGCAATGTGCCTTGTGGCTAAGTGCATCCGCAACGACGTTGGCCTTGCCTGGATGATAATGTACTTCTAGATCATAATTCTTGATAAGTTCTAGCCAATGTCTTTGCCTCATATTTAGATCTGCTTGCGTGAAGATGTACTTGAGGCTTTTATGATCAGTATAGATATGGCACTTAGTACCCATCAGATGATGTCTCCATATCTTAAGTGCATGGATAACAGCTGCGAGTTCAAGATCATGTGTAGGGTAGTTCTGTTCATGAGTCCTGAGTGCTCGCGATGCATAAGCAATCACTCGGTTGTCTTGCATAAGCACACAACCAAGTCCGATTCCCGAAGCATCACAATAGATGTCAAAAGGTTTGGAAACATCCGGTTGAGCTAGAACTAGGGCAGTAGTGAGATGTGCTTTGAGGGTGTGGAATGCATCTTCACATTTCTGATCCTAGGAGAATTTAACTCCTTTCTTGAGTAGTTCAGTCATAGGCTTGGCTATTCTAGAAAAGTCAGGGATGAAATGACGATAATAGCCAGCTAGCCTAAGAAAACTGTAGATCTGATGGACTGAAGTAGGGGGCTTCCAGTCCAGCACTTCTTCGACTTTACTTGGATCAACGGACATACCGTCACTGGAGATAGTGTGACCTAGAAATTTAACGATATCCAGCCAGAACTCACATTTGGAGAATTTGGCATACAAATGGTGGTCTCTCAATCTCTGAAGAACAACATGGAGATGTTTCGCATGGTCTTCTGGATTTTTGGAATAAATCAAAATGTCATCAATGAAGACCACTACGAATTTGTCGAGTTCTTGCATGAAGACAAAGTTCATGAGATACATGAAGTATGCTGGTGCATTGGTAAGACCAAACGACATGACCAGATATTCATAGAGTCCATATCTGGTGGAAAAGGCTGTTTTTGGAATGTCACTCAGTCTGATCTTGATTTGATGATATCAGGAGCGGAGGTCAATCTTAGAGAATACCCGAGCTTTGGCTAACTGATCGAACAGAATGTCAATGCGGGGCAGGGGATACTTGTTTTTGATGGTTACCGCATTGAGGGGACGATAATCTACACATAGCCTTAAGCTATTATCCTTTTTCTTCACGAATAGGGCTGGACAACCCCATGGTGAAGCACTCGGATGAATGAAACCCTTATCAAGGAGGTCCTGGAGTTGGATTTTTAACTCTGCCAGCTGATTGGGTGGCATACGATAGGGCCTCTTAGAGATGGAGGCTGTGCCGGGTTGTAGTTCTATGACAAACTAAATATTCCTATCCGGGGTTATTCCAGGCAAATCATCTGGAAAAATATCTGGGTATTCTCAAGCAATAGGGATGTCCTTTAACTTGATCCCTTCTACAGCATAGGCACAAGAGTTGTTGCATTCCCGTTGTGGAAGATAGAGAATAGTAGTTTCATGATCGGGTGAATCTATCTCCACGGCTCGGAAAGAGATATCTAATTATACTCAATGCCTAGTCATCCAATCCATGCCTAGGAGAACATCCATTCCTTCTAGGTCCAATAACAGTAAATTTGTTTTTATCAGATTGCTACCCAACTGAATTGGCACCTCTCTTTAAATTTGATTTGATGCAATTTTACCGCCAGGAGTCGCTATCATATAGGCGCCTTTAGTAGGATAGAAATCCAGGCCTACTTTTGTTCCACATTTTTAATTGATAAAACTATGGGTTGCACCAGAATCAAAAAGTATAATCATGGGTTGATGGTTTATAGAGAAAGTACCCGTCATTATTGGCGCACCCTCGGGGAGTTCGGAGAGAGTTGTGAAGTTCACCCTCCCCTGGCGGACTTGTACCACCTGCTTCTTGCCCTTGCCCATGTTGGTCGGGCTGGATGTTTGCCCTTGGAAAGATTTTCTGGGTTGCAGACAATCTCGGATTAAATGGGACGAGCTTCCGCAATTGAAACAACGATTGTTATTGTTTTCTTGATTGGACGGCGGAAAGCTCGGCCTGGGACCTTGCTGATGTTGCTGCTGGGGTTATGGTGTAGGTGGCCGATTGAATCAAGCTTGCTAGGGAGGCCTGGCTACCCATCTGCCTGGTAGATTATTTCGGGGCAGGGCTCGGGTAGCGGTGTTCTGGACCAACCGATACCTTGGCGGTTGCGCATTGGAGGGTCCCGTGGGTGTCTTCCGTTTCTTTTCTACCCAGTGGGCTGAGATGCAATCCTCTTGAGTAATGGCCATATTGACCAGTTCGTTGAAGTTGTCGGCCCATACCAGATTCAGCCGTTCCTTAAGCTTTGTGTTTAGGCCTCGACGGAAGCGATCTCGTTTACGGGCGTCAGTGTCCGCATGATAGCCCGCATACTGGCACAGGTGGTTGAAAGCCTGTGCAAATTGCATGACAGTGCGGGTTCCCTGGGTCAAAGTCAAAGATTCATTGAGCTTTCGCTCAATGAGTCCCTCTGGAATGTGGTGTGCTCTAAAAGTGGTCCGGAATTCGTCCTATGTGACAACATGACCAGCCGGTTGCATGGCGTAGTAATGGTCCCACCATATGCGGGCGGTGTCGTGAAGTTGTTGAGCCGCGAAGAGTGCCTTATTCGCGTCTGAGCATGGTGCAGATAACAATGCGAACTTGGACTCTATAGTACGGAGCCATGCGTCAGCATCGAGGGGCTTGTCTGCTTTATGGAACAATGGGGGCTGAGTACTAAGAAAGTCTTGGTAACCAGCCGAGGGATGTTCATCACGGCCTCGGGACTGGTGATGGAATTGGCTCATCTGGGCCTTTACTAGCTGGTTGAGGAGTTCCGTCTATCGTGCCATAACTTCCGCTAGATTTGGTGGTGCTGGTGGCGGTTGTTGGGAACCGCTAGTTTGGTCTGGCCGGAAACCTTCTGGGGTTCCACGTGTAGCTCCAACCATCTGAAACAAAGGAGATGTCCATAATTAACAACACAATTCTTACTCCCCTTTTCAGAAGATATTCCGCCGCTAAACAGATATGTAAATCGCATATTCTATTTAACCAACATATTCCAGGTGCAAGGATATTGAAACAAAACAACGAACACAAGGCTTAGATTACAAAGCGACATTGGTTGTCCTTAACATATTACATCAGGGTGGTTCGATTGCTATGGTCAAGTCATACGTACACATGCCACATATATTACAGCAAGTGGCCCTTGGTCCAGGTAGACTACTCGCTACCTATGTCACAACATTCTACACTAGTTACATCTGAAAGATCGACGATTTGGATGGACTAGAAATCGTCGAGGTCGCCTACGGAGGACTGGCTGCTGGAAGAGGAGTGATCTAGCTGAGGGTTAGGCTCTGGGTTTCCGTGCTTGGAGTCGAGATCAGAAACTCCTTCGATTTCCTCCGGTTCTTCTTCTTCGTCTTCAGGTGCTTCAGGTACAGCAGGAGGTGCTGGCTACTGCTAAAGTTCATCGATGTGAGCATGGGCGTCATCAACCTCAAGGATGAGGCCGTGGACTTGCTCCTAGAGGAACTCGATAATCGTGTTACGTTGAGTGATTATTGCATCACTCTCATTGATCTGATCCTCCCGGTGGACAATGGTCTCATCTCGCTCTGCGATAATTTCCTCCTTTTCCGTGACCAATGCTTGAAGCTCTTCTATCTGAGTGACCTGTCGATCAGCATTTCTGTAATGATCTTGAGCTATACCAGTCAACAGACTCATACCGCGGTGTAGCAAGATCTGATAGTGGTGCTGGGCATTCATAAACCTGATGGTACCACGGAGCGTCACTTCGGCTAAATCACCCAGCATGTGACCATAATGAGCTATTCGAAAATTCCACTCGGGATCACTGGAATCTATTGCAGGGAATAGGCCAATAGGATGCTCGGCAACTTCGGCGGGATGCTAGCCACAAAAAGTGCGAATGGCCTCAAGAGCTGCGGTCTCAATGGTGTCGACGAGACGATAGCCAACCACATCGACCTCGATGGGCTGCCATTGAGAACGAAATGGGTGCCGAGGAATGGTCATCTTAACTCTGCACCGAGGAACACCTTCCTCCCTATATTCCACTCCATCATACTATGGGGGCTCGGTGTAGAAGAATAACCTAAGTGACTCCCACAAAAGACGGGGAAAACCCTCCCAATGCAAGACATTGGTATGGAGATGCCCTGCGTGATCCCAAAAGACATTTGAAGGAGTCGCCATCTGAAGCAAGAATTCAAATGGTGAGATTTTGAAGGATGCCGAAAACTAAATTAAGGCTACCTCAAGAATCCTATTGAAACCATCCTAGAGATAGACAACACTTTATATGTCCTTAAAAGAACAACATATTCAATGCACTCACTTTGCTTGATAATGGATTATGCATGCATGTACTATTCGACCTCACAACCAAGACAATTGCCAAATATCTTTGGACTTACGTGGTTAATTTCGGCGGCATAATATTTACGTCTCTCTCTAATAACTAGTCGATAAGTCCTATCCGTCTTAACCTCTTAATCGTGGTTAGTGTACCTGCAGAAGACCATATTTATATAACATGAACCTTTCATGGCAGCACGACATGAAAGCGTCCCCAAAAAGTACTATTCACTATAGAAATAGTATCCGTATAATTCCCGCCGTACGGACGAAGTTAGCATATGTTACATCTGCAACGTATTCACGGGGATACCGTATAAAATGGGGGTATGAACAGCGATCACCATACCCTGTGCCGAACCATATACTCTCAATATGATCAACTAATCGTTGATATATTGGCAGTATCTCAAGTAAGCCATTGCTTGAGAAATGGCGTTCGGTTCGCATCACCGACGGGAAGGCCAATCTCCCTTAGTTGGCTGAGGATCCTTACCTTCTTACCTTCTTGTCTCAACGTTGAGGAACAGACAATACAAATAGATATCTAGGGTTGGTTGTGCTCGAAAGTAAGTTTTGACAGAAAGTAGTGCTGCAAGTTAGAGCTGAACTATACACATATACATTCTAGTAGCCACCTGATTACTCCCATATAAACCCCTAGGGCTTTACGATCTAAGCACCAATCTTAACGAATCCAACGCACTTTGCAAATTCTTTTGTTAAGCCAAATTTTATTCTAAAAACATTTTTAAAAACTGCTGTAGTTTTAGTGTCGATTGTAAGAGTAAACTACAGCTTTGATACCAGCTGTGGCAGAACCAATCTGTTTGAATTATTCTGGCTCAAGTGCGCTAGTCATCACTATACAGGCGATACTGACTCAACGCACTTCAAATGGAACAACCCATTGGTCTGTCGGGTCACCGCCCGATTCAACCACGGTTACACAGGATCGAGGTAGGTTTACCTCGCACGAAGGCGAGTTTGCAATCACACCACAGCTCGCTAACTTTTAATTTATAGAAATATTAAACCTTATTACAATCTATTTCGAACTTAAAGTAAACTTATACAAATATTGTTTAAAACAACAAGCTAAGCAAGCTTGTTCCGAGTCACAGTGGAAGAAATTAACAGACAACTATACACGTCGCGAAAGTTGACACCACACTCAGCCCGAAACATTGCGTCACTCCGGAGGGTCATTGTCAGCTGGGGACGGATCCCACTCCACGGATCAGCCAAACGGAACAGAGGATGGCCAGACTGGACTATCTGTTTGGTTCACACAGGCCATACCTGAAAGACAGACTAGCAAGACTGAGTATGCTAATACTCAACAAGACTTACCCGTATCATGGTATACTTTGCCATGTAACTAGACTTATGAAGGCTTGTAATGGTTCTGGGTATAATTTCAGCTGAAAAATAACAAAGAGTATGATCCAACTTTTATATTTTAGCTTTCAGCTTCTAGTTGCATTAACCATTCTAGGTAAGCACCTATTGTAGACAAGCAAGGTAGAAATTAGCATCCATCAAGATTATTCCAACCATAGTTACTGTTCTTACTCTATGTGGCAGAAGGAACAAGCAGTCTCAATCTCCGCGAGAAACGGACGATTCTGAATCGAGTTTCATAACCTTGCAAGGGCAAACCTAACTCACACGCTTCGAACATCCAATGATCGTTCCGAAGCAACCGTTTGCCTTTCATTCCGACACGTGGATCAGGGCCACCACAAGCGACTGTAGGACCATACGCACATCCAATATGCAGGACGTACGTCTGTAGCGTGACTACATGACCGTACTCCTGTCCGCTGTGCGGAAAGTATTCCCGCACATCGGTGCATGTGCGAAAAACCAAATTACGAGTGGTGGGAGGGATGTCCACTCCTCGAGCCGATTGGTTACTAGCCTTACCGCTTTCCATATTTCGCGGCATGTGGCTAGTACTTTCAAACGCTTAACCACAACTACACACTGCAACCTTATCAACTTTTATCAACGCAGACGAGGTAACCTTTCGAGTCATGATACTGCACATGACCCCGTCCATTATCCTTATAGTGATTGCAGAAGAGTAAACATTCAACTCCTATATAGTGCGAGTGACAGGAAATCACTCAACTTCTGCCGGTCCTATTAGCAGAGCATCTATTCGATAAGGACTCAGGCATAATACATAGATTCCTAGAATCCATGCATCTAGGGTTCCATTTCAACTCCTAGACTTAATGCATAATATAGATAGATAAGTATAAAACTGTATAAGTGTAATAATTTAAAATACTGGATTAGGCATCGGGGCTTGCCTTCTTGAGCGGGGCTGGGGTCAGGGATGTCAAGGACTTGTGAACCTTGGTTCGGAGCTCCAGTTAAATTCTCGACGACGTTCACCGGGTCTTCAGAAAACCCTTGCTCGTGTTCTGGGACTAGATCGTAGTCTCCGTCGTCGAGTGTTGCTGACTCTACATGATATGCAATAATCTGAATTAGGTGGTTCTTGAGTTAAGAATTTTACTTCACGATAAAGTTGCAATCCAACCAATTGATAAACACAACTTCATAAAACAAGAACTTTGAATTCAAACTTACTATTTGTATCTTAGTCCAATTATCATAATTAATTGGATTAATTCAATTAGGTTAACAAGTTTGATTTTTATTCTGAAATCCACAAAGGCTATGGCCTTGAAATTTTGTGGGTAAGCTTACTTCTAATAGATGAGCTTACCATGAATTTTTCATAAATTTTTGAAAGCAGAGATTAAAGCATTTGAATTAAGTTTGAATTTCAAGTTTAAATTCAAACCTTAGGCAAAATAATGCCATAAATTCTTGAAAGGTTTACTATGAACTACTCAATTACAGAACATCACATGGTAAAAAGATCTAAGCACAAAAACCTTAGTAACATGTTTGAATAAATTGAAACCATTTCAAGCTTGATTTGCATAAGTTTAAATTAGTTCAAGCTATGGTCCGGTACTACAAGTGAAATTTGCACACAAGCTCACTCATGCCCTAAACAGGCTGCACACCAAACATCACAAGCAATAGAGTTAGCATGCAAAAGTTACACATAAGATACCCTTTTGCTAAACTTTAAAATAACTCAAAAAGCATTTGGTTTCAAACCAGACTTTAATAACCAAAGTTGTAGAGCTAAACTTCTGGAGTACAACAAAACTGGTTTGACAATTTTTGGAATTTTTTACAAATTCCAATGGATTTTCAAATTTGGCTGATTTGAAATAGGGGGGTACTGATTTTCCACATAAAGGCCCCTGGAAAGATTTGAATCCTTGCAATTGGGTCCTTGGCCGGGTTTAACAGAAAAAACGATCAACGGCGGTCGAATTCCAGCGAGGGGGCTCACCGGCGGCCAGGGGAAAGTGGGGGAAAAGGTTCAGGAGCTCACGGCGATCACGGGGGTGGTCGGTGTTTGGGAAGAGAGGGGTTGAGATGGCAAGTCGACGGCGAACAGGGGCGGGCGGCGGGGCTCTGAGGGGCGGCGATGGCGTTTCGGTGGCCGAAGGGCAGGAGGGCGGTGGGGAAGTAGCTAGAAAGCTTCCTCGGGGTGATGTGGTGCTGGTGGTTTGCTTGGCAGGGGCCGAGAGGCGGTGGAACATCGGGACGACAGTGAGATCGAGCGGCGGCGGAGCTTGAGCTCACCGGCGCGGTGGTCCGGCTGCTCTAGCATGGGAGAGTGAAATTGGGTGGGTCTGCGAGCATCAGTGGGTGGCGGCGGTGCTACTGGAGCACTGGTCCGTGGAGTGGGATCCGTCCCCAGCTGGCAATGACCCTCCGGAATGACGCCATGTTTTGGGCTGAGCGTGGTGTCAACTTTCGCAACGTGTATAGTCACGTGTTAATTTCTTCCGCTGTGACTCGGAACAAGCTTGCTTAGCTTGTAGTTTTAAACAATGTTTGTATAAGTTTACTTTAAGTTCAAAACAGATTGTAATAAGGTTTAATATTTCTATAAATTAAAAGTTAGCGAGCTGTGGTGTGATTGTAAACTCACCTTCGTGCGAGGTAAACCTACCTCGATCCTGTGTAACCGTGGTTGAATCGGGCGGTGACCCAACAGACCAATGGGTTGTTCCATTTGAAGTGCGTTGAGTCAGTATCGCCTGTATAGTGATGACTAGCGCACTTGAGCCGGAATAATTCAAGCGGATTGGTTCTACCACAGCACCCACTTGGCGCGGTGGTTCTTCCAGTCACTTTAGAATTACCGCACCGAGTTCATTAAATTCGAAGTTGCTAACTTTGAATCTTCTTATCATGCTATACTGGGTCCTCCGGCACTCGCCAAATTAATGGCAGTGCTGCATTATGTTTATCCACTTCTTAAGATGCGAGAACAAAGTGGGGTACTCACTCTTCGAGGCGACTTGAAGAAGTCATATGATTGCAACCAGGAGGCGATCCAATATGCTTCGACTACACGTGTGCCAGATGCTTCAGGAGAAGTACTCATGGCCTCGCAGTAGCTCTCCCAAGTCGGGCTGGAGATCCCTTAAAGAAACGCCAGCAAGTCGACCATCCAGTCGACTGGTGACGTGGCCCTTAAGTCAATCCAGCTCAAGGAGGGTGACTCATCTAAGACCGCCGTCATCGGTGCGGGCTTAGATGAAAAATAGGAACTCGCGCTCGTCAGTTTCCTTCGGGCTAACCGAGACATATTCGCGTGGAAACCAGCAGATATGCCAGGGGTGCCCAGGGAGCTGATCGAGCATAGTCTGAATGTACACCCAAAGGCTGTGCCCAAAAAGCAACGCCTTTGAAGATTTGCTCACGACAAGCGTGAGGCCATTAAACGGGAAATAGCTAAACTCCTCGCGGCTAGCTTCATTAAAGAAGTGATTCATCCAGAGTGGGTAGCTAATCCCGTCCTTGTAAGAAAAAAGAATAATGAATGGAGAATGTGTGTTAACTACATCGATCTCAACAAGCATTGCCCAAAGGATCACTTCGGGCTACCGTGCATTGATCAAGTCGTCGACTCGACGGCGGGTTGTGTGCTCCTTTTTTTCCTTGATTGTTATTTAGGATATCATCAGATTGCGCTCAAGGAGGAGGAGCAAATCAAGACTGCGTTCATCACCCCATTCGGGACTTACGCCTACAAAACTATGTCTTTTGGTTTGAAAAATGTAGGAGCAACCTATCAGCGCGCTATTCAGATGTGCTTTGCTAATCAGCTGCATCAAAACGTTGAAGCCTACGTGGATGATGTGGTCATCAAGACCAGGAATCCTGATGGCCTGATTGCAGACTTGGAAGAGATGTTCAGCAGCCTACGCAGGTTTCGGTGGAAGCTCAACCAAACTAAATGCGTTTTCAGAGTACCATCAGCGAAATTGCTCGGGTTCATTGTCAGCAACTGGGGAATTGAAGCCAACCCTATGAAGATTTTGGCCATCACTGGTATGGAGGCTCCAGCCATAATCAAAGATGTGCAGAAGCTAACAGGCTGTATGGCAGCCCTGAACAGGTTCATCTCCCAGCTCGGGGAAAGAGGACTACCCTTCTTGAAGCTCCTGAAGCGCCAAGACAAGTTCCAATGGACGGAGGAGGCCGAGCAAGCTTTACAAGACCTGAAGCATCATCTTCAGTCCCCTCTGGTCCTTACAGCACCATTATTAGGAGAAGATCTACTACTCTACATTGCGGCAACAACTCATGTTGTTAGCAGTGCTATTGTAGTCGAGTGAGGCGAAGAAGCCCATGTATTTGGAGTGCAGAGGCCTATATATTTCGTCAGCGAGGTACTCTCTGAATCCAAGGTACGATACCCGGCAGTCCAGAAACTTTTATACGCAATTTTGATTTCATCCAGAAAATTGCTCCACTACTTCGACGAATACAGGATCACTATGATTACGGATTTCCCATTGGCGGATATTCTCCATAATCAAGATGCCACGGGACGTATATCGAAGTGGGCAGTGGAACTGGGGGCATTGTCTATTGACTTCAAGCCATGCACTGCAATCAAGTCTCAAGCTCTAGTCAATTTTATGGCTGAGTGGAGAGAGAATCAAACCCCAACTCCAATTGACAAGCCAGAGCATTGGACATGTACTTCAATGGGTCTCTTAAGCTCGACGGCGGCGGCGCTGGAGTCCTATTTATTTCCCCATGGGGCGAACAACAGAAGTACGTTCTCTAGATCCTTTGGGAGGTATCATATAATGAAGCCGAGTATGAAGCTTTGCTTCACGGGCTACGTTTGGCGATATCACTGGGCATCAAGCGACTACTTGTATATGGCGATTCACTTCTTGTGGTTCAGCAAGTCAACAATGAGTGGGACTGCAACAAGGAGACGATGGACGCTTATGTACAAGAAGTGCGCAAGCTGGAAAACAAGTTTTCTGGTTTGGAGGTTCATCATGTGTTACGGGAGCATAATGTTGGCGCAGATATACTATCGAAGCTGGGGTCTACTCGTGCACAGGTTCCAGCGGGAGTCTTTGTCCAGGAGTTAAAGTAGCCATCAATCAAGTCTTCACCTCAGGTAACCACCGACGCGGGCCCCGAACAACCTGATCGGGAGGTTATGACGCTTGGTGAGGACTGGAGAGAGGCTTATATCGATTTCATCCGGGATCAAAGGTTACCGGCGGGGATGGACGCAAGAAGCGCAGAGGCAGCTCGTGTCATGCGCAGAAGCAAGGGGTTCGTCCTAGTCGACAACAAGCTTTACAGGCGCGGCGCACGATCAGGTGTTCTCATGAAGTGCGTCACGAAAGAAGACGGCTACGACATACTGCGGGAGATACATGAGGGTGTTTGCGGCAACCACGCAGCCTCAAGAACGCTGGTGGGGAAAGCATACAGAGCTGGTTTCTGGTGGCCCACTGCAGTGTCCGATGCCGAGGATCTTGTGCGGAGATGTCAGAACTGCCAATTCTTCGGCAAGCCGTCTCACATCCCAGCTCACAGTCTCATCACCATACCGCCATCCTGGCCGTTTGCTTGCTGGAGCCTTGATATGATTGGGCCCTTCACAACGGCGCCAGGTGGCTTCACCCATGTGTTGGTGGCTATCGACAAGTTTACCAAGTGGATCGAGTACAAGCCGATAGCCAAACTCACACCAGATCGAGTTATTGATTTCATCTCCGATATCTTGCATCGCTTCGGCTTCCCGAATACCATCATCACGGACTTGGGATCAAATTTCACGGCCAACCAGTTCTGGGAGTTCTGTGAAAACACGTGCATCGAGATTAAATATGTCTTTGTTGCACACCCAAGGGCTAATGGTCAAGTCGAGAGGGCGAACGGCATGATAATTGATGGCCTCAAGAAAAGACTCTATGATGAAAACAGCAAGAAATGAGGCAAGTGGATACATGAATTGCCACATGTCGTCTGGGGGCTTCGGACTCAGCCGTCCAAAGCCACAGGACAAACACCATTCTTCCTCGTGTATGGTTCTGAAGCTAGGTTGCCGGCCGACATCATGTGGAAATCCCCAAGGGTTGAAATGTACAATGAAGGCGAGGTGGACGA
Organism: Panicum hallii; assembly: GCF_002211085.1. NCBI lineage: Eukaryota > Viridiplantae > Streptophyta > Magnoliopsida > Poales > Poaceae > Panicum > Panicum hallii. The sequence goes on from NC_038043.1 coordinate 14,315,445, forward strand.
GGCAAGGCAGTTAGAGCTCGATTCTATTGAAGAGGCTAGCTGCACCGCTCTTGTTCAGTCAGCCCGATAGCTCCAGGGGATCCGGCGATATCACTATCGCAACGTGAGGGAGCGGTCGTTCAATATAGGTGATCTGGTCCTACGCCGCATCCAAGACGAGTCCGGCTTACACAAGCTCAACTCAAGGTGGGAAGGCCCGTTTGTTGTCAAGCAGGTTACAAGACCGGGGTCGTATCGACTACAATACCCCAAGGGCCAAGATGTCCCGAATTCCTGGAACATTCAGAACCCGTGCAGGTTCTACCCATGAAGAAGCACACGTGGATAGCTGTTCTCCGGACTCCTAGGCGGTCTCTTTCTTCCGAATCAATTTGGAGGCTACATATCACAAAATTCGGAATGTAAATCTTTCTGTTAACAGACGGAGGCTCCGGCCACATTCATGTTTTATAATTCGACTCCTTGCTATGAGTTGTGATGGAGGCTATGGCCACGTTCATGTTTTATCGACTTCATGTTATAAGTTTTGACGGAAGCTTCGGCTACGTTCATGCTTTATATGAATCGACTTCCACCGTGACCTTTGATGGTCACTTGCGACGATGATCGCATTTTTTTCCCAACAAATTTGATCCGTTCGACTGGTTTATACCTAACTTGTTGGGTGGGCTCGCATGAGGAGCTATTTTGACTACATCCAGAGTCGTTGCACTCGAGGTAGTTTCATTTTTTGCCATAAGCACGGCAGTCTCACGATGATGCTCGTGTTCATTTCCAACAAGTTCGATCCGTTCGATTGGTTCATACCTAACTTGTTGGATGCGCTCATAAAGGAGCGATCTCGACTACACCCAGAGTCGGTGGACTCGGGGTAGTTTCATTTTTCTGCCATAAGCACGACAGTCTCGCGACGATGCTCGCGTTCTTTCCTAACCGGTTAGGCCCGCTCGATCGGGTTATGTCTAACTTGTTGGATGGGTTTCTACTCGGAGCCACTACGACTACTTTCAGGGTTGTTGCACCCGGGGTAGTGTCTACTACTTCGCCCTTAAACCTGGATGACAGTTCAGCTAAGGGACATACAAGTAGAGACATCACATAAAAATATATATACAAGGCAACAAGTACTTGTTTTTGCATTCTAATCCTGCAGTACACTTTTTACTATTTGTTTCGCTACAGGTTGGGCTTGTTGGAGGTACTCATTGAATTGTTCTTCAGTACACTCCACCACCACTCCCTGCGCGAACATCTCTAGCTGAGCTTCCAGCCAAAAGAACTTTACAAAGGCAAGTGCATGGCTAACACACGCAGCCGGGGCTTCGGTGAGGAAACTGGCGACCTTCTGCGGTGCCCTAAGAAGTCGCTCCAGCAAGGTTTGCTCACTTGTTTTGCCTTCTTCAGGAGGGTTCACCATATCCACAAGCTCCTGGGTGGCCCTCCTGAGGTCCTCCAGCTCCTTTTGCCGCCGCTCATCCTTCTCGCCTAGCGTCTTGATCTGCCGAAGGCAATCGGTGAACTGTTGTTCAATGTCGGCGATTACCTTCTGCAGCTTTTTGATGTCATCTGTATGGCAATACAGCATATTCTTCATGTCAGTAAGTAGCTCTTCTTTGTATGTTAAGATTTTCCTAAGCTCTGCGGTGAAGATGTTTCCAGAGTCCAAGGAAAATTGTTAAGGGAAAGTACTCGAGAGAAGAAAGGGGCCTACCTTGGTGCGCTTTCTCCTGCTCTTTGAGCTGCTCCTGGAGCTTGGAGTGGGCCTTCTCGAGGTTGCAGAGGTCGTTCTTGAGCAGCCACGTCTCTCGCATCTGCTCTTGTTTCAGCTTGTCGAGCTCTCTCTGAAGATAGATGTTTTTCGTCTGCTCTTCGGATATGCGCTTGTTCTTGGCAGCAAGCTCCTGTTGACCACTCACAAATGCTTTTAACTTCTCGGACTTCTTTTGTGAGTGAGTGATCACGTTCTGCATAAAGAGGGAGGTTAAGACAAGCAACTCGACAACGTATACAAGTAGATGAGTTATCATGTCTTACCATGGCAAAATCATACAACTCCTTGTAGGCCTTCTTGAAGGTCCTTATGTTGCTGTCTGTCAGCATTGGATCATCCACCAGATCGGTGTTGATGATGTTCTGGTACCCGGGTCCGGCCATCAGCAGATCGCCAGGACCTCTTGAGGTCCCTGCGGCTTCTTCAGAAGGTGGTTGCTGGGCACCTGCAAGTCAAGATGCATTCAGTACATAATGCCCAGGGTCTAAGCAGCTAGCCGTGGGTGGTCAGACACTTACCTGAGCCATCTGCAGGAGCGACATCAGGGGCCTCGACTTGTTCTTCACCACCAGCCCCGGCTTCGGCTTGTTGGGGCTCGGGGGGTGGCAGGTCAGGCAGCGTCGCGTCTGCCTTGGGGGCTGGCCCCTTGGACGTGGGCTCCACTGGGGTTGATGGCTCGGGGGTTGGGGTAGCCGCGGCTGTTTTCGGCTTATGCCTCACGGCGCTTGCAGACCTAATGAAGCAGAGTCAGTTATATCATTACAAGTCTAAAGGGGCAGAATGTTCATTATGCAACAAGATGTACACTTATAGCGAAGACCTCTTCATGACGGCCTTCTTCACCCTCATGGCCTGGGGTGTCCCAACCATGGTACTTGTTGCTGGCGGCGGGGTGACACCAGCTGGTGGTGTGGTGCCCGCCACGGTAATGGTAACTGATCCTGTGGCCGAAGCTGCTGGATCCGTTCCCATCTCTTGGTGCCCGGGCTCGGGTGGAGAAGCGGGTGGACTGCAAATGGAAAACGTCAGCATGCAACAATATTGATGTATGACAACAAGGCAGCATATTCATACCTGGAGGACTCGACTTCTTGTGCTTTTCGTTTGCGCACAACCCGGTGACCTTGCGGGACCGAAGGCAGAGTATTGGTCAACTCCACAGATGGTCCGGGGGAGTTGCCTCTTTTCGCTTCCCTTTCGGCTTCCTTTTCTGCCAGGGGACTTTCACCATCAGTGGACTCGCTGCCGGGCAGAGCCTCGGCTACTCGAGCCCTCTTCGCTTCGGCCGCAGCACTGGGGAGAAGATGGTCTGGTCGAGGAATGTTGGGTTGCGGAGGGTAGCTCTAGTACACTTCTGTGTGACCCTGCAGGAGGTTCACAGTTAGCAGTGGTAGAACTGGTCTTCAAAAAAAAGTAGTCGAATTCTTACCGGTTTTGGAGGATTTTGTGCAAAGAACAGCTGTGGGACGTAGGGAACTGCATCCACATCCAGTAGCACCCGCCTGACCCGGGTGAGTGCAGCTTCGTCCATCAGTTCCTCTGCGCACATGCAAGATGGATCTTCGGCGCCCTTGTACTCGAATCCAAGTATATGGCATTGCTAGATTGGCTGGACTCGGCGCTCGAAGAAGGAAAACATCACGGATGCGCCGGTCACTCCCATTTCCTTGTGAGCTACTATGGTGTCTAGCAACTCATCGACCTGATCCATGTCCCCCCTGGGAAGTTCGATATTCCACTCCGGCCTTACAACAGGTGGTCTATTTGATTTTTTCGGGAGTTGGGGTGCATGATTTTTGATATAAAACTAATGATTTTTCCACCCGGGAATATTGGAGGGGAATTTGCACGAAAGGTACTTGTCACCGGCTTGTTGTCTAAGTTGGATGCCGGCGCCCCCTACAACAGATAGATTCTTGGAGGTGGGTTGTGGTTTCACTCGGAAGAGAGAGCGGAAAAGATCCCAATGGGGTTCGATTCTTAGGAAGGCTTCGCAGAAATGGATAAAGATTGCGATATGGCAAATGGAATTTGGGTTGAGATGATGGAGCTCAAGCCCGTAGTAGTAAAGAAGACCCCGGAAAAAGGAACAAGAGGGGAGGGCCAGACCCCGTTCGGCAAAATGGTAAAATGTGATGATTTCATCTACATTTTCCATGGGGAAAGGTTCGTGAAATGAAGGACGCCAATTGACAAGATTTTGGTCTTGGAGCAATCTTTCAGAAACAAGCTTATTGAGGTCGTTGAGGGAGCACTTACTGTGTGTCCACTCCCCGGACGGCTGCTACGCCTCCTTCTTCTTCCCATCCTTCTCCAATCTCTTGGGCGCCATCTCTAGAACCGCTCGCCACGAGTTGCTCGGGGGCTGCGGGGAGAAGGGCGGGGAGATTTGGGTGGATTGGAGTTCTCTAAGAGGGAGAAGGCGGGATGCGGCTCTATTTGGGGGAATTTGGAAGTTCCTGGCGGATTGCAGATTGAAAGCACAGTTTTTACTTGGCGTTACCGTGGGGTTAAATAACCAGCGGCTGGGTACAGTTTTACTGCTTTGAAGTTGAAGATTCGTCTCAGAGAATATTCGGAAGTTGAGGGGTCATTTGGTGGATTGTTTAGATAAAGTATTCAATTAATCATTTTTTCAGGGTTAATTGTACCAAAAAAAGGGGTTTTTCGAATTTCAGATCTAACTTCCGTCATTTGTACCATCACACCAGTTATTTACCACATGGACATTTTTACATTGCGTGCCACGACTTTTGGATCCTTATTTCCAAACCTGAGAGATTTGGATTCAAGGCTCAGGGGCTGCGGGATACATGGCATCGACTACTTATTTTTTTGAGTTTATTTGAAAACGTAAGTAAGGAAGATTCAAGACTAATGTGACCCTCAGCCTGATTCTCCGATTCAACCTAAGGCTCGGGGGCTATTCCATATGGAGTGCGAATTTTCAATCGCACACCATACCAAAGAAATAGTTCGGGGCATGAGCACCTCATAGCTTCGATGCAGCCAAGTAAGTACTTGAAGAAGAACTTCAAGGCGGAGCTTTGCAAGAAGCCGAAGACTACTTCAGAAGTACTCGAGAAGCCTGCAGTACTCAGCTACGAAGAGCTCGGGGGCTTGTCAGACCCGGGGCCAGGGGACTGTGTACATAACATAGTGTAAATAGGCTTAAGAGATGAAACCCGTCTTATCTCTTGTTTATCTCATTTATCTCTTATTTATCCCATATGAATAGGAGATAAAGCTAGTTGGTACAGAAGGAATCTACTCGAGTTGTATTTGGTTACGATTCCTTATCTAGTATTGGACTAGGATTCTTGTAACCCTGACCTCCCGGATATATAAGGGGGGGCAAGGACCCATTCAAGGCAGATCATCAAGATCGTTCTACACCCAAGGGAATACAAACCACCATACAGGACATAGGGTATTACGCACCTCGCAGCCCGAACCTGTCTAAATCTTGTGTTCCTTGCACCTTCGAGTTCCTGATCTCGGCGTCTCCTCACCTAAACTTACCATCTTGGGTATACACTTTGGTGGGCAGCCGGTAAAATACCGACACAGAGTACTCTCTCAAGTCATGACATCATACATAACCCCATCCATTATCCTTATAGTGATTGCAGAATGGTAACAATCAACTCCTATATCGCGCGAGTTACAGGAAATCACTCGAATTCTGCCGTTCCTATTAGCAGAGCATCTATTCGGTAAAGACTCAAAAAAAAACATTACATAGATTTCTAAGTTTCATGCATCTAGGGTTTCATTACAACTCCTAAATCTTAATGCACAATATAGATATATAACATAATAAGTGCATAATTTGAAAAATTGGGTTATGCACCGGGGCTTGCCTTCTTGGGTGGGGCTGGGGTCAGGAATGTCAATAACTTCTGAACTTTGGTTTGGGGCTTCAGTAAGATCATCGGCGACGTTCACTTGGTCTTTAGAAATACCCTGCTCGGGTTCCTGGACCAACTCGTAAGTTCCGTCTTCAAGCGTCGTCGATTCTACATGATATGCAATGATTTGAATTAAATGATTTATTAAGTTAATAATTTTCTTTCATGATAAAGTTGCAATCCAAAAATTTACATTCAATACATCACAAAACAATGAATTTGAATTCCAAGAGTTCAAATTTACTTATTATAACTTAAACCAATTAACTTTATTAGCATCATAATTCATTTATATAGCTTCAAGTATAGGAGTATTGAGGTTAGGAATTTAACTACTTATACCTGAAGTTAATATAAGACTTCTGTTAATTTTTCATATTTTTAAACTTAATAGAATAGTAGTATGAAAATGAACAAATTCAAAGTTAAGATAACAAGTTTTATTTTTAGTTTGAAATCTACAAAGGCTCTAGCTTTGAATTTTTCTAAGTGTGTTCAGCTCTATCAGATGAGCTTGCCATAAATTGTTTATAAATTTTTGAACACAGAAACTAAGTTATTTGAATTAAATTCAAATTTCAAGTTTAAATTAAAAATCTTAAGTTAAGCAGTGCTAAAAATTATTCAGGATTTACTATGGATTACTCAACACCAGAACAACACATGGTTAAGAAAAGCTAAGCATGAAAGTATCAGTAACATGCTTGAATAAATTTACTTCATTTCAAGCTTACTTCGCACAAATTTAAATAAGTTCAAGTTAGAGTGCAGTACTATTGGTGAACTTTGCATACAAGTTTACTCATATCACATACAAGTTGCATACCAAAAATTACATGAAATAAAGCTAACATGTAAAAGATACTTAAAAGATTCACTTTTGATGGAATTTAAAATAGAACCTAAAATATTATGTTTCAAACTAAACTTTAGTAACAAAAGTTGTAGAACTAGATTCCTAGAGTATAACAGAACTTGTCTGACAATTTTTTGATTTTTCTATAAATTTCTATCAATTTTCAAAGCTGGCTGATTTGAATTGAGGGGGGTACTAATATTTTGCAGAGAGGACCCTAGAAAGACAAGAAAGTCTGCAATTGGGTCCCTAGCTAGTTTGAACCGAGGGACATCACGGCGGCGATCAAATTTCGGCGAGGAGGATCACCGGCGGCGAGGGGGAAGTGGGGGAACGGGTTTAGGAGCTCACGGTAGGCTCGGGGGTGGCCGGAATCGAAGAAGGTAGGTGCGGAGACGGTGGTTCGACGGAGGACCGAGCCAGCGCGGTGAGGTTCCGAGGCGGCGGTGGCATTTCGGCGGTCGAAGAAGTGGCTAGGAAGCTTTTGCGCGTAGATGTGGTGCTGATGGTGAGCTCGGTGAGGACCGAGAGGGGGTGGAGCATCGGGACGATGGCGAGGGCGTTCTGGTGGCGTGAGCAAAAGTGGATGGAGAAGAACTGGTCAGGGAGCTTTAGTGGGATGTAGTGGTGCCGGTGGAGCACGGAATTGCGGGGTGGGGTGGCGGAGGTGGCTGATGACGGTGAGCAGAGACGGCGGCAGAGGTTTGGCGGTGGTGCCGAGCGGAGAGGAAGAAGAGGGGCGAAATACGGGCGTGTGAGAGGGTAAAAGAAGTCGAGGAAGACTCCTGGGTGTGCTGCGGAACCAAGAAGGGGCACGGGCGAGCTGGACGTGGCGGGGCGGGGAAAAGCCAGCGGGGGGTCGGGCGAGCGGCAGGCGGGCGAGCTGGAGGGCCAGGTGGTGGGGTTAGGGCGGCGAGGGGCAGCTGGCAGCGTGGGAGATCACCGGCGAGGGGCGGCGGGTGTCGGTGTTTAACCGGCTGCCCACCGAGGGATATGCCCAAGGTGGTAAGTTTTGGGTGAGGAGACGCCGAGATCAGGAACTCGAAGGTGCAAGGAACACAAGACTTAGACAGGTTTGGGCCGCACGGAGCGTAACACCCTACGTCCTATATGGTTTGTATTGCCTTTGATGTAGAATGACCTAATGATCTTCTATTTTGAGAGGGGTCCCTGACCTCCCTTATATATCCGAGAGGTCAGAGTTACAAAGGTGCTAACCAACTCCCGTCGAGGGATCACACCAGAACACATCTCGAGTAGATCCTCCCCGTGTTGGTTAGCTCTATCTCCTATTTAAACAAGATAAACAAGAGATAAACAAAATGAATAAGAGATAAGACGGGCTTAATCTCTTAAACTTCGTAATGTGCCCAGCCCGGTGGCCCCGGGTCTGACAAGCCCCCGAGCTCTTCGTAGCTGAGTACTGTAGGCTTATCAAGTACTTTCGAAGCAGTCTTCAACTTCTTCTGAAGCTTCATCGTGAAATCCTCCTTCGAGTACTTCCTTGGCTGCATCGAAGCTATGAGGTGCTCATGCCCCGAATTTTATTTCTGCTATGGTGTGCGATTAAAAAATCGCACTCCATATGGAGTAGCCCCCGAGCCTTAGGTTGAATCGGAGAATCAGGCTAAGGGTCCCATTAATCTGTAGTCCTCCTTATCCTTTAGAGAATTTTGAAAAATAAGTAGTCGATGCCACGTACCCCGCAGCCCCCGAGTCTTGAATCCAAATCCCAGAAAATTGGATGTAAGGGTCCAAAAATCGTGGCATACAGGCTAAACAATGACACGTTAAGGGAAGACCAAAGTGATGATACGAATGATGTAATTAGACCAAAGATTCGAAAAACCCCTTTTTTCGGGCTAATTAGCCCTGAAAAAATGATTAATTGAATATTTACTCCAATCAGACCACCAAACAACCCCTCACCTTCGGAATATTCCACAAAACGACTCTTGAACTTCAGAACAGTAACTTTTTCCCATCCCGCTGGTTACTTAACCCCGTGGCAATAGGAGGGAAAATTGCGCTTTCAGTCCGTATTCCGCCAAAAACCGCCAAAACCCCAATTTGAGCCAAACGCCGCCGCCTTCCCCCCAAGAAAACCTCCCACTCCGACCTCCCCGCCCCTCTCCCCGCAGCCCCCAAGCATCTCGTGGCCGACGCGTCGGAGATGGCGTCCAAGAAATCAGAGATCGAAGAAATGAAGAAGGATGCAGAGCCATTGACGACGGGGTGGACACACAGTAAGTGCTCCCTCAACAATCTGAAAAAATTGGTTTTCGAGGGGTTGCTGCAAGAGAAGAACCTTGTCAACTGGCGCCCCTTGTTCCGTGAGCCCTTTCCCATGGAGAATGTCGACGAAATCGTCACATTCTTCCATTTTGCCGAACGGGGATTGGCCCTCCCCACTTGTTCCTTCTTTCGTGGCCTTCTTTACTACTACGGGCTTGAGCTCCATCACCTCAACCCGAATTCCGTTTGCCATATTTCTATTTTCATCCATTTCTGCAAAGCATTTCTCGGAATTGAACCCACTGGGATCTGTTCCGCTTCCTCTTCCGCGTCAAACCCCAGCCTACCACAAAGAAACTAGCCGTGGTGGGGGGCGCCGGCATCCAACTGCGACAGCAGGCCGGCGAAAAATATCTTTCATATAAATTCCCCTCAAACCTTCCTGGATGGAAAAACCTATGGTTTTACATCGAAAACCATGCTCCCCACCTGCCAACGAAGTCGAGCAGACCGCCCGTGGTGAGGGGGGAATGGAACCTTGAACCCTCCGGCATGGAGATGATACAGGTCAAAGAGCTGCTGGAGGCCATCGAGGCGCTGAAGAAGGAGGGAGTGACCGGCGCTTCCGTCATGTTCTCATTTTACAAGCGCCGCGTCCAACCCATCCAACAGCGATGTTGCCTGGGCTTCGAGTACACCGGCCCCGCTGACCCTTCTCGCATGTGCACAGAGGAGGTGCCAGACGAAGTCGCGCTCCAGCGGGTTCAGCGGGTGCTGCTGGACGTAAACACCGTGCCGTACGTGCCCACCTTATACTCCGCGCGAAATCCGCCCCCGCCGGTAAGTATTCGATTTCTTTCACTAAAGAAATCAGCTACTGCGCCGGTACCCCGCAGAGCAGCAGAGAGGAAGGGGGAGAGAGGAAGACGACGGGGATTGGTTCGAAATTTTTCAAAAGCTCAAGGGCTTCACTATGAAGTAAGATTTTCTTTCAAACCATAGCCCAAATGAACATGTGCCCAACAGAAAAAGTGTAGAGTTTAAAAAGAACTACAACTTTTCTTTAAGGGTCAGCTTGAAAAGAGTTAGGGTTTTGAAACTATTTCAAAATCTGACAAAACATCAAATTTCACATAAAACCTATTTAAAATTTACATTTCAATTGAAACTTTGGGGTAATTCTACTTGTTACAGTGGTTTAAATATAAATTCTTGCCTTTACAAAACTAACCTTCATACAATTTGAAATTACCCTACCTTCAAACATATTTAGCAAAAGAACCCTAATTTTTCCATAATTACAAAATTACCCTTTAACTTGCATTTAGGTTTTTTTAAAAAATATTAATCAAAGCAACACACACTTCATTCTAACAAGCACAACCTATACTAGAATTTAGCATGCCTATCTCCTAAGTACCTGAATGTCACATGTACTATACTCTCTACTATTTTTTTAGCTACAAGCCTGACCTCTAGAAGGTACTCGTTGAACTGCTCTTCAGAGCAGTCCGCCCCTACACCCTGCGCGAGTACCTCTAGTAGAGCCTTAGGCCAAAATGACTTCACAAGACCTAAGACATGGCTAACATATGTGGTGGGGGCCTCGACGATGAAATTGAGGACTTTCTGCGGAGCTCCGCAGAGTCGCTCCAGCAGGGATCGCCCGTCTGCTGCGCCGTCTTCCTACAGATCCACCACTTCAACCAGCTGTTGGGTGGCCACCCTTAGGTCATCCAGCTCTTTTTAGCGCTGTTCCTTCTCTTCGCCCAAAGGCAATCGACGAACTGCTGCTCAGTATCGGCGATCTCCTTCTGCAGCTTCTCGACGTCATCTATGTGATGATACAGGATATTCTTCGTTTCTTAACTTATGCGGTGAAGACAATGTTTCAGAACACAAGACCAACTGCTAGAGAAAGTACTCGAGCCAGGAAGGGACTTGCCTTGATGTGCTTTTTTCTGCTCCTTGAGCTGTTCTTGGAGCTCGGAGTTGGACTTCTCAAGATTATGGATGTCGTTCTTGAGCAGCCATGTTTCCCGTGTCTGCTCTTGCTTCAGCTTATCGAGCTCCTTGCGAAGATAGATGTTCTTTCGGAGTTCTTCCTCAATGCGTTGATCCTTCGCTTGGAGCTCCTGGAGGCCACTCTTGACTGCTTTCAGCTTCTCCAATTTTTCTTGAGAGCATTTGGCCACATCCTGTACAAGGGGGAAGACTGAGAAGACAAAACAACTCGATAAAGCATAATGGCAGAAGAGCAGTTGTGTCTTACCAGGGTAAACCTGTACATCTCCTTAGAGATCTTCTGGAAATACCTTATGTTGTCGACCGAGAGGAGAGGATCATCTAACAGATCGTTGGTGATGATGTTCTTGAATCCTCTCCCAGACATCAACAGAGCTCTAGGGCTGCTAGAAGTACCCGCAGTCTCTTTAGTTGATGGATGCGGGGCACCTGCAAGTCGAAAAAGCATTCAATACATGAAGCCTGCGATCTAAGCAGTTAGCCGCAGGGGGTCAGACACTTACCTGTGCCATCTACAGGAGCGGCATTGGTGGCTTCGACTTGTTCACCACCACCAGTGCTGGATTCGATTTGCTAGGCTCGGGAGGTGGTGGGTCGGGCAGAGTCGCATCCTCATTCCTGGGCGGCAGCTGTGCGCTTTCCGCTTCAGGTTGTTCGACTGGCAGCACGGGGGCTGGAGTAGCCGAGATAGGTTTTGGCTCATCCAACCCCAAAGCAGATGAAGTCCTAACAAAGCAGCATCAAATATATCATCAAACAAGTCAAAAGAGCAGAAGATATATTATGAACAAGGAGCTGCACTCACAGAGAGGATTTCTTCATGCCGGACCTCTTAAGTCTCAGTGCCCATGGTTTTCCAACCACGGTGCTCATTGCCGGCGGCGGGGTCACACCAGCCGGGGGCGCGGGATGTCTCGATGAGGTACCCGCCACGGCAATGGTCACGACCCCTGCAGAAGTAGTCGACGGGTCTGTCCCAGCAGTTTCTGCAGAACCACCTGCTGGCACATCATCCCTAGCAAATGCGGTGCCGACCACCTTTCGGCACTTGGGGTCAGGAGGAGAAGAAGAAGGACTGCAACACAGACAAAGTAAGCATCCAACAACCACAAGACTTGACAATTCTACAAGACGGTGGCCCTATACCTGGTGGGTTCGACTACGTTCGCTTTACGCTTGTGTACCACCCGACGACCCCGAGGGACCGATGGCAAGGCTTCTACCGACTCCACGGATGATCCGGGGGAGTTGTTCTTGTTCACCTTCCCTTCAGCTGCCTTCTCCGCCAGGGGGATCTTGCTCTCGGTTGTCTCGCTGCTGGGCAGATCATCAGAAGATTGAGCCCTTTTCGCTTCAGCTGCGGCGCTAGGGAGAAGGTGGTATGGTCGGGGGATGTTGGCTTGTGGCGGATAACTTTGGTACAACACCGTGTGTCCCTGCAGAGGATTCTTAGTCAGCGGAAGTTCCAGAACAACAGAAATTATTCCAAGTAGTTGAAACCTTACCGGCTCCGGAGGATTTTGTGCGGAGAACAGCTCCGGGATGTAGGGAACCGTGTTCACATCCAGCAGCACCTGCTTAACCCAGATGAGCGCAGCATCATCGATCAATTCCTCTGCGCACATCTGAGACGGGTCTTCAGCACCCATGTACTGAAAGCCTAGCGTATGGCGTTGCTAGATGGGTTGGATTCGGCGTTTGAACAATGACAACATTATAGATGCACCGGTCACCCCCATTTTTTATGGGCTGCTATAAGAGCTAGCAACTCATCGACTTGGTCCATGTCCCCCTTGGAGAGCTCGGTGTTCCACTCGGGAGTTGGGGGGCATGGTTTCCGATGTAGAACCAATGGTTTTCCATCCCGAGATGTTGGAGGGGAATTTGTAGGAAAGATATTTTTCACCGGCTTGTTGCTTAAGCTACATGCTAGCGCCCCCTACAATGGATGGATTTTTGGAGGTAGGTTGCGGTTTTACACGGAAGAGATAGCAGAAAAGATCCCAATGGGGTTCAATTCCAAGAAAAGCTTCATAAAAGTGGATGAAAATAGCAATGTGGTAGATCAAGCTCGGGTTGAGATGATGGAGCTCAAGCCCGTAGAAATAAAGAAGGCCATAGAAGAAGGAGCAGGTGGGGAGAGCCAAACCCCGTTCAGAGAAATGGTAGAATAAGATGATTTCGTCTACATTCTCCATGGGAAGAGATTGGCGAAAAGAAGGGCGCCAGTTGATAAGATTTTTCTCCTGAAGCAAACCCTCAGAAACAAGATTCGGGAGGTCATTATTGGAGCACTTACTGTAAGCCCACTTCCCCGAAGGTGGCTGCGATTCCCTCCTCTTCCCATCCTTCTTGTTGGATCTCTTGGGCGCCATTTCAGATCTGTTTGTCACGAGCTGCTTCACTCGCATGCGCTCGGGGGCTACAGAGAAGGGGCGGAGAGATTCGGCTAGCTTGGGGCTTGTCAAAGGAGGTGAAGGCGGAGCACAGATTTGATTGGGGATTCAGAAATTACTCGGCGGATTGAAGATTGGAAGCGCAGATTTTACCCTAACTTACCGCGGGGTTAAATAACCAGCGGCCTGATACAGGTTTACTGTGACATTTTAGGTACTTAGGAGTTAGGCGCAAATTTCTAATATGAAGTTGTGCTTGTTAGTGTGAAGTTTGTGGTTGTTGTGATGTATGCCTTTAAAAACATAAATACACGTTAAAAGGTATTTCTGTAATATTAAAAAAATTAGGGTTCTTTTTGTACATTATGTGTAAATGGGAGATAATTTCAAAAATGTATGAAGGGTTGATTTGCAAATGTAGGTTTTTACTCTTTAACCACAGTAAAAAGTGTAAATACTCCAAGGCTTCATTGAAAAGGTAAAACTTATTTTCGATTTAATTGAAATTGAAGGATTTATTGGCTTTTAAAAATAATTTCAAACCCTAACTCTTTTGAAGTTAGACCCTAAAAGCAAAGTGGTAGATCTTTTTAAGCTCTACACTTTTGATTTTGGGCACATTTTTATTAGAGCTATAGTTTGGAAGAAAATTTTATTTTACAGTGAACTCCTTGAACTTTTGCAAAATTTACGAACAGTCCTCATCTTCTTCCTCCTGCTTCCCCCTCTCTGTTTCTCTACAGCGCCGCCCACCGCGCATCGCCGGCGTTTTCCCCGGCCACCAGCTGCCCCCTTGCCACTCTTCCTGCGCCACCTGGCCCCCAGCTCGCCCGCCCGCCGCTCAACCGACCGCGCTGGTTCCTCCTCGCGCGGACGCGTCGCGCCGATTGCCGCCCGAGCCGCCACGCAAGCTGTCGACCGCCAGCAGCTGCTTGCCGCCCGCCCGCGCGCCTCTTTTTAGCTTGGGAGCGCGCCTAGTAAATTTCTCCTTTCTTTTTTCCCCTCGCGCGCACCCGCATTCCTGTTCTTTTCCCCGCTCGACTACTTGGCCGGAGCTCCTCTATCCACCGCCGTCAGCCATCTCCGTCGCTCCTCCTCTCCAATTTCATGCTCCACCAGCACCACCACATTTCACTGCCCCTTCCTGATCTGCTCTTCCTCCTCCTCCCGTGCACGCGCAGCGCAAAACACCGCACCGGTGATCTCACTCTCCGCCACCATCCTATTTCTAGTCGAACTGAAGTTCCATCCCTTCTTCTCCCTCGCCAAGAGCACCATCAGCACCACATCTCCATGCCGAAGCTCCCTAACCAATTCCCCTTAGACTTCCTGCACTCCGGTCGCCTGAACACCGCCGTGGCCCTCGGAAGCTCGCCTCCGAGCTTCCCTTCTACGATTCCAGACAACCCCAAATCAGCTCACGTGTTCAATAGAACTAGAACCTTCTGCCCCACTGAATTTGGTAAACTCAGGAAGCCGATATTTGGGCGGCAGTGGGATTAAATCATAATTGCTTGGATACGGCTTGGTGTAACCGATCGCTCTCCTCTTTGGTAATATGCCAAACTGATCCCTCAGAATAGCGCTGATTTGCTCTGCTGTTTGTAACCCAGGGGCCGAGTGCATACTGTCGTGACTCGGCCCGGTAGCATAAGTTGCCAACCATGCTTGCTTGTATGCGTCGGCTTCGGAAACCCCTCCAATTGCTTTCTGTGCAGAATGTACTGGGTTATTGCTGTCCAGTATGTACGCACACATATAGCCATGTGGGATCTCCTTGAGTGGCTCGCTGAAGAACTGGTGATCCATGGGGTCACCTCCCACTTTATAAACCACATAAGCTGGAGCACCATGTGACTCCGTAGCCGCGAGCGCATAAGGCAATGGTGGTCTGGTTTGGAATGGCAATTCTCCTTTATGACTCCCCAAGGTAGGCCTAGTTGGAGAATGCTGATGCTTCATAATTTCTTGGACCACACGGAAAGCTACACGCTTGAAAGCATTGACCAAACTTTTAGAATGTCGGTGCCATGAGTGAGCCACCGCATAATTCACTTCCTGCCGCAGAGCTCTGGTACGGTCTTCAGATGGGATAGATAGATCTACTCCGTCAAGAGCACCTTCGGGTGAAAACCCTTTCCACCTGACACCTTTGTTGCGAGTCCTTTCAAAAGAGCCGATGAGATCGTCTTCAAATTGAGTCTTGATTTCATCATATCTCTGCTTATGCTCAGCAGAGAGCTCCTCATAGGTGATCGGATCGTCTCTTGCCATTTCGCTAACCGCGATTGACGAAGTCGATGGAGATGACGAAGTCGATGAAGATAATGGTGATGATGATGACGAAGTCGATGAAGATGGTTCCACCGGGCGTGCCAGAATGTGTTGTCGGTCAAAACCCACCGGCGAGCAACGACAGGCAACACGAGGAGCCGGGAGGCTTCCGGGACTGCTGGTGGGCCCCGGTCCCTCAGTCAACGGCCCAGTAATCTGGCGCACACCCTGGCTTGGAGTCGCTAGGCGTGCCACCTGATCCTGCACCTGATCAGGAAGGTGTGATGTATTAAATCCCTGTATGCACAGACACGTGTAAAGGTTAGTCCGAGCCGTGATCGGCTCATCACTCCTCCCCGGTATCGGCTATGAAGAGCCGATTGCATCAATACCGGATTGGATGTTTGGAACAGGCAATATATATATATATATATATATATATATGCACTTGACAACGAAATAAACCCTGCTTCATAAATATCAATCTAATCCAATCTACGATAACTAAGCCTCACTGCATGATCGGAACGTCCTACACGTGATTGAGCCTAACAAATACTCAAAGCATCGGAACAACCAACCTAAACAAAGATCTAAAAACCAGACGAAGAGCCGATTCCTGAAACAACCTCCTTCCAAGCCATGATTTGATACTAATTGTACCGCCGGAACTTTCAACTCGTTTGCAAGGCCTAATCATGCACATATTGGGCTAAATCTTTAATAAATAAAACTAGCCATAACAGATTGGATCTACTGATAAAGATGAAGCAAGACGTAACCATCGCATCGAGGATTGGACACGACGACTATTGAACACACGTGAGCAACAGACAAAGCACGACCAGAACACGGAGAAAATAATGTTACTCTATGTGTATTAAGATAACCAACGCTACTCACCATCTACAAGGCTTCAGAACAAGTAACACATAAAGCGAACGGGCAAAGGTGGTGCTGCCCCGATCACGCAGAGCATGATCGGGGCCGCACGGCACATACCCGAGAAAACCCTAGAAAAGGGGAGGCGATGCGCCGAGAGTTGTTGATGAATTCATTCTTTTTTTCTTGTTTATTCATGGTACATATTTATAGTCCGTAGACTCATCTTTCCTAACTAACCCTAACCAAACACGACACGACTCTTAACTGCCTATATCTATATTTACATGGCCTTTCTGGCCCCAATCGTCCGCACAAGGTCCAATTCGTAAGCTTGTTATAGTTATCTTCCAAGCCCATCTTGCTCCATGGCCCACTTCTGGCCCGTCCAGATTATGGCGATAACACCCGGAAAGTGGACATATCCCCCACCACTCAAATTTTGGTTTATGTACACACGCACCAACGTGTGGGTGTACGTTCTGCATAGCAGACGGGAGTACGGTCATACAGTCGCGCTGTAGATGTGTATGATCCTGCAGTCGCTTGTGGTGGCGCTGATCCATGACCCGGAATATGAGGGGAATGGTTGCCCGGAAAGGAAAGTTTCCGAGCATGTGAGTTAGGATCCCTTGCAAGGTTATGAAATTCGATTCAGGAATCGTCCTTTTCTCGTGGTGATTGAGACTGCTTGATACTTCTGCCACATAGAGTAACAAGAGCAACAGTTGATGGAACAATATTGATGTATGCTTTAATACCTACCTTGCTTGTCTAGTATAGATGCTCACTTAGAATGGTTAATTGAACTAGAATCTGAAAGCTAAAATATGGAAATAAGGACATACTCTTTGTTGGTTTTTCAGCAAAAGAAACCTAGAGCCTTTCAACCTCTCATGGTCTAGTTATGGGCTAAGTATACCTAATTGACGGGTAAGCCTTGCTGAGTATTAGTATACTCAATCTTGCTAGTAATGTGGTTTTTAGGTATGTCATTCGAGGGCTTAGTTGCTAGTTCCCTTTGGCCCTGCGCTTTACCGCCTGGCTGGTCCGTGGAATGGGATCCGTCCCCGGCCGGCAATGACCCTTCAGAATGACACCATGCTTTGGGCTAAGTATGGTGCCTGCTTTGCGACGAGTAGTCGCATTGTTGTTTCTCTTCCGCTGCCATCTCTGAATAATGTCCGTTAAAACTTAAAGTTTTTAAACAATGTCTGTATAAATTTGTTTTAGTTAGGTTTGCACTACTCCATCAGAACCTGGTTTGTAATATCTACTTATGCCTATGTTGTAAAAAAATAGGACGGTGATTGTATCTCTGAACTTGCCTTCGTGCGAGGTACGCTTGAACGATCCGGAATCCAGTGGTTTCATCGGGATGTTACCTGACAGACCATTGGGTTATTCTATTTGAAGTGCGTTGAGGTCATATCGCCTGTATAGCGATGGTCTGCGCACTTGAGCCGGAATAATTCAAGCGGTTCTGCCAGAGACTGGTATCAGAGCTAACAAGTGTACACCGAAGATATGATTGACCTTAAAAATGTTTTTCGTATAAAACTGGACCAACAAGGTATTTTGTAAAATTGCGTTGGTTTCGTTAAGGATTGTTCTTAGTACATAAAGCCCTAGGGGTTTATATGGGAGTTATCAGGTAGCTACTAATATATATATATATATATATATATATATATATATATATATATATATATATATATATATATATATACAGTACGCTTATAGTACTACTCTAACTTCCAGCACTACAATTCTGTAAAAACTTACTTTCGAGCACAATCAACTTTATATTATGTAACAACGCATTCGGCGATAAGGTAAGAGGGTAAGGATCCTCAGCCAACTGAGAGAGCTCGGCCTTCCCGTCGGTGATGCGAACCGAACGCTGTTTCTCAAGCAGTGGCTTTCTTGAGATGCTGCCAATATACTAACGATAAGTTGATTATATTGGGAGTATATGGTTAGGCATAGGGTATGGTGATCGCTGTTCATACCCCCATTTTATACGGTATCCCCGTGAATACGTCGTGAAAGTAACGTATGTTAACATCGTGTGTACAACGAGAATTGTACGGATGCTATTTTTATAAGTAAACAGTAATGTTTGGGAACGCTTTCATGATGTGCTGGCATGAAAGGTTAATGATATATATGACTTTTCTATAGGTACGCTAACCCCGACTCGATAGGTTCTGAACGAATAGGATCTCTCGACTAGCTATTATAGGGAGAGACGTATATATACTATGCTACTGAAACTAACCACGTAAGTCCAAAAATATTTGGCAATTGTTTTTGGTTGTGAGGACGAGTAGTACATGCATGCATACTTCATGATTAAACAAAGTGAATGAATTAAATGGCTTATTGTTTTAAGGATATCTAGAGTGTTGCTTATCGCAAGTGCATTCTTGAAATGGTCATACAGACAGCCTTAGGGTTTAGTATCTCATAATCTTTTGTTTTATCCTCAAGATCTATATCATCCATCTGATTTCCAGCCTTTGCTCCTGTGGCAGAACCGCTTGAATTATTCCGGCTCAAGTGCGCAGACTATCGCTATACAGGCGATATGATCTCAATGCACTTCAAATGGAACAACCCAATGGTCTGTCAGGTAACATCCTGATGAAACCACCAGATTCCGGATCGTTCAAGTGTACGTCGCACGAAGGCGAGTCCAGAGATACAATCACCGTCACATTTTTACAACATAGGCATAAGTAGTTATTACAAACCGGGTTCTGGTCGAGTACTGCAAACCTAACTAAAACAAATTTATACAGACCTTGTTTGAAAATTTTAAGTTTTAACAGACATTATTCAGAGATGGCAGCAGAAAAGATACAACAACGCGACTACTCGTCGCAAAGAAGGCACCATACTTAGCCCAAAGCATGGCATCATTCCGAAGGGTCATTGCCGGCCGGGGACGGATCCCATTCCACGGACCAGCCAGGTGGTAAAGTGCAGGGCCAAGGAGAACTAGCAACTGAGTCCTCGAATGACATACCTGAAAACCACATTACTAGCAAAGCTAAGTATACTAGTACTCAGCAAGGCTTATCCATTAATTGGGTATACTTAGCCCATAACTAGACCATGAGAAGTTGAAAGGCTCTAGGTTTCTTTTGCTGAAAACAACAAGAGTATGTCCTTAATTCCATATTTTAGCTTTCAGATTCTAGTTCAATTAGCTATTCTAAGTGAGCATCTATACTAGACAAGCAAGGTAGATATTAAAGCATACATCAATATTGTTCCATCAATTGTTGCTCTTGTTACTCTATGTGGTAGAAGTATCAAGCAGTCTCAATCACCGCGAGGAACGGACGATTCCTGAATTAAATTTCATAACCTTCCAAGGGATCCTAACTCACACGCTCGGAAAACTTTCCTTTCCGGGCAACCATTCCCCCCATATTCCGGGTCGTGGTTCAGCGCCACCACAAGCGACTGTAGGACCATACGCACATCCAATGTTCAGGATGTACGTCTACAACACGACTGTATGACTGTACTCCCATCTGCTATGCAGAACATACTCCCACACATTGGTGCGTGTGTACATAAACCAAAATTTAAGTGGTGGGGGATATGTCCACTTGCTGGGCCAATCAGGTACTAGGCTTACCGCGTACCATATTTACGGTATGTGGATAGTACTTTCAAACACTTGACCACCACTACCACACACTGCGATCTTATCAAATTGATCAACACAGACAGGGTACCATCCCATGTCATGGTACTGCACATAACCCCGTCCGTGATCCTTATAGTGATTGCCAAATAGTAAACAATCAAATCTTATATCGCGCGATGATAGAAAATCACTCGACTTCTGCCGGTCTTATTAGCAAAGCATCTACTCGTTAAGGACTCAGAAACATTACATAGGTTCCTAGGTTTCATGCAACTAGGGTTTCATAACAACTCCTAGCACTTAATGCACAAGATAGATATATAACAATATAAGTGCATAATTTAAAATAATGGGTTATGCGCTGGGGCTTGCCTTCACTGATGTGGCTGGGGTCAGTGATGTTAGTCGATTGATGTGTCCTATATCAGCTGATTCTTAGCCGATACCTGCTTGAGGTGTTAACTTGGGTAACTAGTTGTGCACGCATCCGCTTGATTTCTCTTCAGCAAAAGTAGTCGATAGAGGTGTAGCCGATCGACGTGTAGTTGGATAGCGTGTGGCCGATGGGTGTGTAGCTGACGGGTGTGTATTATGCAAATAAGACCCTAGAAAAGAACAGAGACTTGCATCTGGGTCCCAAATCGACTTGAACAGAAGAAGTCAAGCGGTGGTGATTAAAATTCGGCGAGGAGGCTCACCGGCGGTGAGGGAAAGGTGGGGAAAAAGGTTCAGGAGCTCACGGCGGACTTGGGGGTGGCTGGAATCGTAGAAGGGAAGCTCGGAGGCGGCGGTTCAACTAGATACAGAGTCAGCACGGCGAGGTTCCGAGGGGCGGCGACGGTGTTCTGGCGACTGGAGTGCAGGAAGGCGAAGGAAATTGATCATGGAGCTTCGGCGCGGAGATGTGGTGCTGATGGTGCGCTTGGCTAGGAAGGAGAAGGGGTGGAACTTTGGTTCGACTAGAATTAGAATGGCGGGAGAGAGTGAGATCGCCGGCGTGGCGTTCTGGGCTGCCCGCGCGCGGGAGGAGGAAGAAGAGCGGATCAGGAAGGGGAAATGAGACACGGCAGTGCTGGTGGAGCACGAAATTGGAGAGGAGAAGCAGTGGAGATGGCTGACGGCGGTGGATAGAGGAGCTCCGGCGAAGTAGTCGAGTGGAGAAGAGAACAGGAATGCGGGTGCGCGCGAGGGGATAGAAGAAAGGAGAAGTTTTCTGGGCGTGTTCCCAAGCTAAAAAGAGGCATGCGGGCAGGCGGCAAGCAGCTGCTGGTGGTCGACGGCGCGCGTGGTGGCTCAAGCGAGCAGCAGCGCAACGCGTCTGCACGAGGAGGAGCCAGCGGGGTCAGTTAAGCGGCGGACAGGCGAGCTGGGGGCCAGGTGGCGCAGGAAGAGCGACGAAAGGGGCAACTGGCGGCCGGAAAAATGTCGGCGGTGGGCGGTGGGCGGCGCTGCAGAGAAACATAGAGGGGAAAGCAGGAGGAAGAAGATGAGGACCTGTTCGTAAATTTGTGAAAGTTCAAGGAGTTCACTGTAAAGTAAAATTTCCTTCCAAAATATAGCCCTAATGAAAATATGCCCAAAATCAAAAGTGTAGAGCTTAAAAAGATCTACCACTTTGCTTTGGGGTCCAACTTCAAAATAGTTCGGTTTTGAAATTATTTTTAAAACCAACAAATCATTCAATTTCAAATAAATTCAAAATAAGTTTTACCTTTTTACTGAAACCTTAGAGTATTTATACTTATTATAGTGGTTAAAAAGTGAAAACTCATGTTTGCAAATCAACCCTTCACACATTTTGAAATTACCTCCCATTTATACACAATTTACAAAAAGAACCCTAATTTTTCCAATATTACAAAAATACCCTTTAACGTGTATTTAAGTTTTTAAAGGCATTCATCAAAACAAACACAAACTTCACACAACTTCATACTATAAATTAGAGTGCCTAGCTCCTAAGTACCTGAAATGTCACAGCTATTACCAGAATCGGTTGTCTCGTTCCATTTACCTTGTGAGTTCTCAGCATGGTAGTTGCATTCCAGCTATTCCATGAGTCTAACTCCCATTTTTCTTGCAGTTTTCTCAATGCATTTTTGTTGAAAACTTGCAACCTTACCATTTGCATCTTTTCTTCAGATGGCGGATTTTCTGAAGATCTTTTGGGACCATGAGGGACATGCTCACACCAATGCCTTGCATTGGGAGGGTTTTCCACGTCTCTTGTGGGAGTCACTTCAGTTGTTTAGCTACACCGAGCCATCGCAAAATGATGGAGTGGAGTATAGTGAAGAGGGTGTTCCTCAGTGCAGAGTGAAGATGACTATTCCTCAGCATCCATCGCGATCCCTGTGGCAGCCCATCAAGATTGATGTGGTTGGTCACCGTCTAGCAGACACTTTTGAAGCAGCAGCTCTTGAAGCCATCAACATTTTCTATGACCAACATCCAGATGAAGTTGTCGGGTATCCTATTGGTTTGTTCCCTGCAGCAGATTCTCGTGAGCCCGAGTGGACTTTTTGAGTATCACACTTTGGACACTTATTGGGAGATTTGACAGAAGAGACGCTACGTGCTACAGTCAGTTTTATGAATGCACAATACCGTCATCAGATAGTTCAGCGCCACGGTATGAGCTAGATGACTAGTATAGCCCAAGGTTATCACAGAAACATTAACCGGCAGATTACTCAGATTGAAGAGCTCCAAGCCACGATCACCGCTAAAGATGAGGTTATCGCACAGCGGGACGAAACCATTACTCACCGAGTGGATCACATCATTGAGAGTGATACATTAATCATTCAGCGCAATACTGTTATCGAGTTTCTCCAAGAGCAAGTCCATGACCTTACTCTTGAGCTTGGTGACGCCATCGCCCATATCGATATGCTTCATGAGCAGCCGGCACCTCCTGTCGCACCTGAGGAGTCTGAAAGTGAAGATGAAGAAGAAGACCCGGAAGAGATTGAAGGAGTTTCCGATCTTGATTCCGAGCATGGAGATCCCGAACCTAATCCTCAGCCCAATCGTTCTTCTTCCGGCAGCCAGTCTTCTGTGGGCAACCTCGACGATTTCTAGTCTCTTTCAAAACGTTGACATTCTAGATGCACTTAGTGTAGTATAGTGTGACATAGGGAGTGAGTAGTCTAGTTGATCTAAGGGCCACTTGTTCTATTATATGTGGCATGTGTAGGCATGGCTTGACTTGTAGTTAGTAGACTACCAAGATGTAACATAGTAATGACTACCGGTTCATGATCTATAACCCGAATTTTCTGTCCGGTTATCTATTGAGCTATCTATATTGTGTCTTGGATTTTTCTTGCCCTATCTCCATTTATTTTATTTTTGTGCGGTATATTTCTGAGAATGGAAGCAAGTATTGGTGATCTCTAATGGACACCTTCCATTTTTCAGATGGTTGGCGCTACGCGTGGAACCCCTGAAGGTTTCAGGATGGACCAGGCTACGGTTCCCAACAACCGCCACCACCACCACCAAAACTAGCAGAAGTAATGGCACGACAGACTGAATTCCTTAATCAGCTTGTGCAGGCACAGCAGAACCAGTTCCGTCATCAGCAACGAGGTCGTGATGAACCTCCCTCTGCTAGTTACCAAGATTTTTTCAGCATGTAGCCTCCACTTTTCCATAAGATCGAAGAGCCTCTTGATGCGGATGCGTGGCTCCGCATTATTGAGTCCAAGTTCGCGCTACTGTCCGCACCATGCTCTGAAGCAAACAAGGCACTCTTTGTAGCACAGCAGCTTCGTGGCATTGCTCACATTTGGTGGGATCATTATTATGTTATGCAGCCAGATGGACATGTAGTCACATGGGAAGAGTTTCGGACCGCCTTTAGGGCGCATCATATTCCTGAAGGGCTCATTGAGCGGAAGCTTAATGAATTTTTAGCTCTTACCCAAGGAACCCGCACCGTAATGCAGTACGCACAGGCCTTCAAATACTTGTGTCAATATGTGGGTTATCATGCAAACACCGATGCCAAGAAGTGAGATCGTTTCCGTCATGGCCTGAACACCAAGCTCAAAGAACGACTGAATCTTGTTAAGACAAACACCTTCAAATAGCTGGTCAACTGTAACACCCTAAGGTAATTTTCCCTAATTTTAAATGAATTTATTTGGGCTTAAATGAAATTTCCAGAGTTTCTTCTAATTTATCTCGCATTTAAAGTAATTTTATAACGCAAGTAATTAAAATTTATCATAGGGTCAACTTGCTTGTGCATTCATGCTGGTGCATCATTTTATTTGTGTTGGATTTGAATTCAAATGGAATGGTTTGAATGGTTAGAGTATAGAAAAAAGAAAAAGGAAAGGAGAGAAAGCAAAGAACCCAGCCCAGTCAGCCCAACCCTCTTGGGCCGGCTCTCTCCCCACGGCCCAGCTTCCCCTTCTCCCCCTCGGGCCCCTCTTTTCCCTCTCCTTCTCCCCGCATGGGCCAAGCCGGCCCATTTCCTTTTCCCCAGCCTGAGCGCCCGCTCCTCTCCTTCCTCTCGCTGCCAGCCCGGGCCCGCGCGTCAGCGCCTTCTTCTCCCTCTCCTCGTTCCTCCCCGGCGCAACGGTCCCCGATATCCCCGGCGAGCTCCTTCCCCTGGGCCCGCACGCCGAGGCCTCGATCCCCCGCCCTTAAGTGGCCCCGCAGACCCCCCCCACACCCCCTGCCTTACACCGCCGCCACCCAAAACCCTAGCGCCGCCGTTCCCTCGCTCCGCCGCGCCAACCACCTCAGCCTCACCGTGGTCCGGGCGCTTCGCCGTGCCTCAGACCGCCACGACCTCCGCGCCCGGTTCCCCTCGCCGTCCCGAAGCTCCCCGAGCCTAGCAACTGGATCTGACGCCTTCGTATCGACGGGAATTCGTCACGAAGCCGCCGCCGGTGAGCCGCTCCGCCGTTCCAATTCGTCGCCGCTGGCGTTCGTGGGTCCCCCTTAACCCCTTGAGCAGCTCCACAGGAGTCCCCGGAGCCAATCTACACCAGCCAAGGACCCCGGAGACCCCGGCATCACCTTCCTCCGCGAGAGCCCGACCCCTCCGCCGCCGGTCGTCGTTGTCTTCCTTCCTCCGTCGCAGCCCCGGCCTCCACAGCCAATCGGTGAGCCGCACTCCCACTCCCTGGACCTTTTGCACCGGAGGTTGTAGCCCTTAGCCACCCGTAGCGCTCGGAACGCGCGCGCCGTCGTTACGCCGCCGCGCCGAGCCGCCCCTCGCCGTCGTTCCGCGGCCATGGTCGTCTAGGTCATTTCTGTCCAACCCAGAGGAGTTCCCCGTGCCGAGGTGATGCTCCCTGACCCGAAGTCGTGGGGGATTGGTCACCGGAGCGGCGGAAACGCCGAGCTCCGGCGAGCCCGAGCCGCGCCGCCGCGGGATCCGTCGCCGGCGTCGCAGCACTGCCGCCCGGACCCCCCCACCCTTATTTCCCTGAGCCGTGCGATGCAAATCCTGTGGCCCAAGTCAGTCTCACGCACGAGTCAAAGGAGTCGCGTACCGGTCAGCACCGTAATTTTGCTAAAGAGTCCCCGACCTTTCCTGAAATCAACCCGCAGTCCTAGTTAGTTGAGAAATAATCCCAGAACGACCCAGAATCTTGCACGGACCCCCCTGAGCTTTCCAGTTTCTGAACCCGCCATCCAAGCCCCGGATTTTCACGTGCTAGCCCCTGTGTCTACCCTTTATTTGCGTTTAGTTCCCTGGTTTTTGTCCAGAACCCCCCTGTAGTCCAGTTTTTCTCGCAGATAGGTCCCTGGATCTTGTTTCACGCGTAGATTTCACGTCTTAGCTCTGTTTTAGGTGCTCTTTATATCCACGCGATCGTTGTAACGCGTAGAATAGCTTTAGAATAGTTTTGTGTGCTGTTTCTATGTAATGTTGTACTGTTTCTTATAGTTTGCTATGGTTGTGCATGTGTGTATGTGTGGACTATGCTTGATGATCGTGAGTAGACGCGGAGCCTTTGGACCAGTACTAGGAGCCGCCATCTTCTGAGCAGTTTGAGCAGCAGCCAGGAGAGTACGAGGAAGGCAAGTATAACATGAATATCCTATCACTTTTTAATACAATTTCATACTGCATTTTAATACTGTATGCATATAAGGACTTTCCTAGCCACTTTATATCCTTTATATATCCTTTGGGTTGCATTTTGGTTAGTTGTGCTAGGTTGCTGCGCTATAACACACTTGGTCCTTTTTAATTAATTTGGCTAATGGTCTTATGCAACTTAATCCTGAGAGTGGCCCTCTGTGCTGTGTGCTTGAGTGGCCCACGTCTCCGTAAAAGATGTTTTGTTAGAAACTTGGTTTAGGGGGCCAGCACGGTGCTTAGTGCTTGGTTGGCCACTCTCCATAAGGACCGGTTCATAGAGCGACAACCTGGGACAACCGCACAACCACAAGACTGGAATGGGACGGTCTTGACTTACTAATTAGGTCGTGTTGGTTCGGGAGTAACTTACCTGCGTGGGCAAGAGGGGTGGTAAGGTTCAATGGTCCCTGCTCCTCCGGCTTGGTCTGTGCTGTGTGTCTTGTACCCCCGGAGCTGGGCCCCATCGTCGCTGATCCAGAATCCTTAGCGGTTACACCTTACCAACGTGATCCTTTGTAACGGTCTCGTAGTGTGCTTGCTAGCCATCTCACCTAAGGAAGTGTGATGAACAACTAGCGTAGCTCACGACTTGTGGGTAAAGTTGTGCAACCTCTCGAGAGCGTAAAATTGATATATCAGCTGTGCTCACAGTCATGAGCGGCCCAGATCCTCCTTTTGATTAGTGGGGTTATCAACCTTTGATTAGGGAGATTCCCCGGGTGGTTTTGGTTTGGATGGTTCTCAGTAGTTCTTAATTAATACTGATTAATTTCTTATGCAATTTGGGTTCATGGTAATTCATCCACTTGTAGTAATTAGCTTTAATAAAATTTTGCTAAGACTAAAAACTAATGCAGTTGAGTCAGCCAACCTAGAGCCTCATAGTTTGTGTTATACTTGTTGAGTACTAGTTTGTACTCACTCTTGCTTTTCTACTCTTCTTTTCTCTTGAATATCTTCGACTGCTGCTCAGTGCCCGGCAACGTGGAGGACTACGTCAGCGGCTTCGACGACTTCTAGGCGTTTGTCTCCCAGTCGACGTCCCTGTGGCGCCCTGCTCTTCATGTATTTATTTTACGCTTCCGCATTCCTTGAACTGATCCTTGATTCAGTTGTAATAAAGATATTCATTATAAAATTTATACGCATTTATTCGTGACATGTGTTGTGATATTTTGATAATCTGTTGTATATATGCGTGACTTGATCCTGGCGCATATATGATTGCTCGATTTATGTTCTTATAAATCGGGTGTGACAGATTGGTATCAGAGCCGTGTCGACTGTAGGACAAAGCCTAGATAGATCTGGACGAGTATAGGACTTCTTTTCTCTTGCCTTGCTTCCACAAACATTCTAAAATCATTTTCTGCTTCTATTCCTTGAGTTTTAAGCCCCTTGATTTGCTATCTCTCCTGTCTTTTCTGAGAAATAGCTTGAGTTTTCCGTAGACGTTGGCCTGAGTCGCCTAACCTTATAAGATAAAAGTTTAGGTTGCCCCGATAAAAAAAAATATATATGCTAGAACGAGTGTGTTAGTCGGGTAGTGTGATAAACTCGACTAAGTTGTGAATATTGAATGTTTGTTATTGTGCAAATGTTTGATTTGGATTTTTGGTTGATTGCGTAGTCTAGTAGTTAAACTTGTTCATGCAAAACGACCCTAACCCAACTTGAACTAAATAATAAAATTGAGTTAGAACGTTGGGGGTAAAACCTATATTTCCTTTCTCTCTGTCATATCCTACCGAAGTTTCATTTCCGCAGCTACACAATACCTTGTTCTCATAAAAATTTCGGTTGTTGCAATCAGATGGTGAACACCAGGCACACCGGTTCTGGTTCTGACCAGCAGGAGCAGAACAACCAGAGTACTGGTCAGCCACTGCCGGTGCCGCCACCACTGACCCCGGAGCAGTTCTTCCAGCTCCAGATGCAGATGATGGCGACCCTGAACAACACCGTTCAGGCTCTGTAGCATATCCACGCTCAGCCACCGCCTCCACCGCCACCTCAGCCCCGTGATCGGCGTGCGGATTTCCTGAGAGGTCATCCTCCGACCTTCTCTCACGCCACAGATCCACTCCAGGTGGACGACTGGCTTCGTTCGGTGGAGCGCCAGTTGGTTGTTGCGCAGTGCGATGACCGGGAGAGGGTTCTTTATGCAGCAGGGCAGCTGCGAGGCTCGGCTCTTGACTGGTGGGAGTCCTACCCGGCTCAGGACCGTGATGCTCTCACCTGGGTCCAGTTCCGTGAGCGCTTCAGGAACCATCACATTCCTGAGGGCATTATGAAGATGAAGCAGAAGGAGTTCCGTGCCCTTAAGCAGGTAGATTTGAATGGAATTCTCTGCAATTTCCTTTGAGCTTGATCTATCCTTGATCTCTTTCGTAAGCCTGACATATTGAGCGATTTCTATCCTTGTCATCTGTGTTCGTTGTTTCAGGGATCTATGACGGTGACGGAGTACCGTGACCGTTTTCTTCATCTGGCCCGCTATGCCCCTACTGATGTCGCTCGTGATAGCGATAAGCAGGAGTATTTCAAGGAAGGACTGGATGATCACATCCAGTATGCGCTGCTGAACCACTGCTTCGACAACTTCAACCAGCTGGTTGATGCTGCCCTCAACACCGAGCGCAAGCGCTGGGAGATTGAGGATAAGAAGAGGAAGATGGCTCCATCCTCTTCGGGCAGCAACACTCGGCCCCGCTATCAGCATCCGCAGCAGCAGCAGAGGCCGCCCCAGCAGTACCAGCAGCGGCAGCAGCTTCCTCCTCGTCCTCCGCAGCAGGCAGGACAGGGTCAGAGGCTTCCAGCGCCTCCGGATCCACCAGCTCAGAGGCAGGGAGCGCCCACTCCTCCACCTGGGCAGTAGGCCGCTGCACTTCCTCGAGTGTGCTTCCACTGCGGCGAGCCAGGGCACTACGCCAACGTCTGCCCTCGGAAGGCGCAGGCAGGACAGCAGGGACGTGCAGCACCGCCCAAGGCCCCCGCTCAGGGCAGGGTGAACCACGTGACGGCCGAGTCAGCGGCCGAGGCTCCCAACGTGGTTATTGGTACGTTCATGGTTAATGCCCATCCTGCTACAGTGCTTTTTGATACTGGTGCTACGCATTCTTTCATCACCCAGTCTTTTATGGAGCATCATGGTATTCCTACTAGCACATTAAAGAGGTGCATGTTAGTATCTTCACCGGGAGGGCAGTTGAGGTCTCATATCTTCTGTCCCAGAGTCAGTGTGGCCATAAGGGGGGTAGATTTCAGCGCAAATCTGATGGTGCTAGACACCAAGGGCATTGATGTGATCCTCGGGATGGAGACTCTTGCTAAGTGGGGAGTCCGGATAGATTGTGCTCAGAGGACTGTTCTTCTGTCAGCACCGGATGGTCAGGAGGTTACTGTTGGAGCTACGGAGTCTTCTGGGTTTCTTCATCAGATGGAGGCTAGGCCCACGGATGGTATTCGCGTGGTGTCTGAATTCCCGGATGTCTTTCCGGATGATTTGCCAGTTATGCCGCCTGATCGCGACATTGAGTTTTCTATTGATCTCTTGCCTGGCACAGCTCCTATTGCTAAGCGGCCCTATCGTATGGCACCTGTCGAGCATGAAGAGGTCAAGAAGACTGTTGACGAGTTGCTAGCAAAGGGTTATATCCGTCGCAGTTTCTCTCCTTGGGCTTTTCCTGTATTGCTCGTAGAGAAGAAGGATGGCGCGAAGAGAATGTGCGTCGATTATCGGGATCTGAATGCAGTCACCATCAAGAACAAGCATCCATTGCCCCGTATCGAGGATCTTTTCGATCAGCTTCAGGGTGCATGTGTGTTCTCGAAGATTGATCTGCGATCGGGTTATCACCAGCTGAAGATTCGTTCCGAGGATATCCCGAAGATGGCATTCACCTGCAAGTATGGGCTATACAAGTATACGGTCATGTCCTTTGGCTTGACCAATGCTCCGGCCTTCTTCATGCATCTGATGAACAAGTTTTTCATGGATTATCCGGACACCTTTATGGTGATATTCATTGATGATATCCTGATATATTCCAAGTCAGAAGCAGAGCATGAGGAACATCTGAGGCTTGTGTTGCAGAGACTCAGAGAGCACAAGCTGTATGCCAAGCTCAGCAAGTGCGAGTTCTAGATTGACGAGGTTCCATTCCTCGGTCATGTTATCTCCAAGGGAGGTATTGCTGTGGACCCCGGGAAGGTGAAGGATGTGCTTGACTGGGTTGTACCGCAGACAGTGAAGGAAGTCCGCTCTTTTCTTGGCTTAGCTGGATATTATCGGAGGTTCATTGAGAATTTCTCCAAGATTGCGAAGCCTTTGACTTCCTTGCTAGAGAAGGGTGTGGATTTCTCTTGGACTGATGAGCGTCAGAAGGCCTTCGAGGAGCTGAAGAAGAGGCTGACGACGGCGCCAGTCCTTACTCTGCCAGACCAGAGCAAGAGGTTCATAGTGTATTGTGATGCTTCGAGGGATGGTCTTGGTCGCGTCCTGATGCAGGAAGGCAGAGTGATAGCTTATGCTTCGCGGCAGTTGCGCCGGCACGAGCTAAATTATCCCACTCATGATCTGGAGTTGGCCGCAGTTGTGCATGCTCTGAAGATATGGAGGCATTACTTGTTTGGGCAAAGGTGTGACATTTACACCGATCACAAGAGCCTCAAGTATATTTTCACTCAGAATGAGCTGAATATGCGGCAGAGAAGATGGCTGGAATTGGTCAAAGATTATGACCTGGAGATTCACTATCATCCGGGCAAGGCTAATGTTGTGGCAGATGCTCTGAGCAGAAAGAGCTATGTTATCATGGCCCTGGCTTTTCCGATGCCTCAGGAGTTATGTGAGGAGTTTGAGCAGTTGAGCCTGGGTTTCCTGCATCTCACCCCGGGTGCAGTATTCGAGGCAGAACCCACTCTAGAGGCAGAGATCAGGCAGCACCAGAAGGATGATAAGAAGCTGCAGGAGATCCGTGACCTGAACAAGATTGGCAAAGCACCTCATTTCAGAGAGGATGATCAGGGTACCTTGTGGTACAAGGGTCGTATATGTGTGCCGGATGTGAATGACCTCAGGAAGCTGATCTTGAGTGAGGCTCATGATACAGCATATTCTATCCATCCAGGCAGCACGAAGATGTATTATGATCTCAAGGAACGATTCTGGTGGTATGGAATGAAGCGTTCCGTTGCGGAGTACGTGGCTATCTGCGACACTTGTCAGCGTGTCAAGGCAGAGCATCAGAGGCCAGCAGGGTTATTGCAGCCGTTGAAGATTCTAGAGTGGAAATGGGAGGAGATCACTATGGACTTCATTGTGGGATTGCCTCGTACTCAGAAAGGGTACAAATCCATATGGGTAGTAGTGGATCGGTTGACGAAGGTTGCCCACTTCATTCCGGTGAACACTACTTACTCCGGCGCTAGACTCGCAGAGTTGTACATCTCCAGGATCGTCTGTCTGCACGGTGTTCCGAAGAAGATCATATCTGATCGAGGATCTCAGTTCACTTCGCGGTTCTGGGAGCAGTTGCATGATTCGTTGGATACAAAGCTGCGCTTTAGTACTGCTTATCATCCTCAGACAGATGTGTCAGACCCGGGGCCACGGGGCTGTGTACATTAAGGAGTCCGTATTGGACTAGGGGATAGGACATGTCCTGTACCTCATTTATGTTGTATTCTACTCGCATGCAGAGTAGAACTAGTCGATACAGAAGGAAACTACTCGAGTTGTACTTGAGTACGATTCCTAAGCTAGTATCAGGCTAGGATTCATGTAACCCTGTTCCCCCCGGATATATAAGGGCGGGCGGGGACCCCTCTCAAAACATAAGATCACCAGATCAACACCAAGGCAATACAAACCATCATACAGGACGTAGGGCATTACGCATATTGCGGCCTGAACCTGTCTAAATCTTGTGTTGTCTGCACCTTCGAGTTCCTGATCTCGGCGCATCCCAACCTAAAACCTACCACCTTGGGCGTACCCCTTGGTGGGCAGCCGGATAAAACCCGACAGCTGGCGCGCCAGGTAGGGGTGCGCATCAGAGATCCGCTGGAGAACTCGATGGCAGTTTTCAAGTTCCCCAGTCCCGTGCTCCTTGAAGGCACGACCTTTGTTTTTGGCTCGTGGGTCTGCGTTGCCAACGGCGCAGGCGGTTTCCGTCGACACATCGCCGACGACATCTTCAAGCCAAAAACACTTGCCGCAAGGCTCGACGACTTTGTCGATAATCTCGACGAGTTGCCGTTTTCTGACTCTGCCAGGGAAACCGAGGCAGCGTCTGTCTCTACTGTTCCTCTCTCCACGTTGGAAAAGGACTTGGACTCTTTGCTCCAGGCTGGAGGCTCCGAGGCCACCGCATGTCGGGAGGCCGAGGATCACCTGGCCGCTTGCGGGCTGATGATCACCACCACCTCCGAAGGACGAATTGTTCATTGGGGGGGGATGAACTTGTCCGACCCACTCGGACATGAAGATCGATTGGTAGCCCATCTGGAGCCTTTGCCTTTTCAGGAGGGCAGGGCGTTGGCTGCCACATCCGAGGGCTCGACTGAGCTAGTCGAAGCCCCTTCCGAAGAACTCGCAGCTCGCCAAGTCCTGATGGCGGAAGAAGGGGACGACGACGCCCTCATCCCCATTGGCGCACTTGATGGCATATTGGAAGATGAAGACACCGCAGAAGCCGAGAACGAGAACGACGCCGAGCGCGACGCGCGACGTGCAAGGAACAGAGCTCGTGCGGTTCGCAGAAGGCGCGCCAACGAGCGCATACGATCTGCACAGCGCGAACTCGATGCCGAATTTGCCGCGGCAGATGAACGTGGTTTCAGGACTCCTGTGGCCAACATTGCTCGGGTAACAGCACTACTCGAGCGAAGCAACGACCCCAACGTCCGACAAGCACTCATCTACGCCCAACGGGCGTGGGTCCAGTTGGACCAGCAGGCTCTGGCATCGCTTGTCAGGGACGAACACGTCGGAGACAGCCGAAGCCAGGCCCCAAGTCGAACAACGGGTCATCGCCCGAGACCCCAACGCAGCAACAACCATGAAGGCGTGGGTGGAAGCCAGATCACCGGTGGGAGGCGACAGCCACCTCCGGCAAACAACCCGAGGCAGCCCAATCCTCCACGTCACCAACCTGATCTTCGTCAGAAGATCAATGAGGGGCGCGATGCCCGGTCAGTCCTCGACTCGAGGCGACGGGAGCGCGAGGTAGTCGAGCGAGACGATGCTGACTGCAGCGATCGTTTCCCCGCGTTCACTGCGAGATTCAACAACTACAAGTACCCGGAGGGTTTCAAGCCGATTGGCATTACCAGGTATGACGACAAGCAGGCCCCCCAGCAATGGCTCCGCTGTTACTCCACGGCTGTTGAGGTGGCCGGCGGCTCAAACACTACCAAAGTCGTCTACTTTCCGATGGCTTTGGAGCCAGCACCGCTGACTTGGCTGGAAAGCCTCCCCGATGACTCCATCGACTCCTGGGAAGGGCTCAAGAAGGTTTTCATCGACAACTTCCAGGGGGCGATAACTCGAGCAGGAACACGGCATGACCTGGCTCAGTGCAAGCAGGAGCGTAATGAACTCCTCCGATCCTACACCCGTCGTTTCTTCGATGTACGGGCAACCATCGCCAACATCTCGGAGGAGGACATCATCGACTGTTTTTACAACGGCCTCACAGACCCAGGTATATATCGTGATTTTGGGCGTAACAGGCCGAAAACAGTTGCAGGATTACGCGACATGATGCACGACTGGTCCGAACAAGAAGAAAAGATGCGCGAGAGGTTCCCAAGACGCACCGACCTCAACCAAAAGCGCAACAACGACAACCGGGCTGGCAAAGGCCAGCAGGACTTTTCGGGTTCATCCCGAAAACGCAAGCCAGACGACCTCGTCGCGGCTATGGACCGTCCTTCACGTGGCAAGAAGTCGACCACGCAGGAGCAGTTTGAAAAGCTTCTGCAGAAGAAGTGCCCGTGGTGTGTCAACTCAAAACACGCAGCGATCGACTGCTTTCAGCTCAAGCGTACCTTCGGCTCCCCTGGAAACGGCAAGAAAAACAAGTCGATGGGCAAAGAGCCCGAAGACGAGGAATAGGAGGATAAATCGGAGACGCCCAAGTTCCAGGATGCCTCCAAAACCGTCAATGTCATCTTTGGCGGTGACGAAGATTTTTGCTCCAGGCGGGAACAAAAGTTGCTGCTACGAGAAATTCTATCAGTCGAACCGGCGGTGCCACGACCGCTCCGATGGTCGGAGGTCCCCATATCATTTTCCCGTGACGACCAATGGACCAACTTTTCCGAGCCGGGGAAGTTCCCACTGGTGCTGGATCCCGTGGTCGCAGAAGTCAAGCTTACTCGGGTTCTTATCGATGGTGGGAGTGGACTCAATCTTATCTTCGCCAGCACGTTGAAGAAGATGGGTCTGGACCTTACCAACAAGCTTACCCCGAGCAAAGCTCCCTTTTACGGTATTGTTCCTGGCAATGCCGCGCATCCGCTTGGGATAGTTGTTCTTCCAGTCACTTTCGGGACGAGGGAGAATTATCGTACCGAGTTCATCAAGTTCGAGGTGGCCAGCTTCGAATCTTCCTACCACGCCATACTGGGGAGGCCGGCGCTCGCCAAGTTCATGGCGGTGCCACATTATGTCTACTTGTTTCTCAAGATGCCAGGACGTAACGGTGTGCTCACGCTCCGAGGCGACTTGAAGAAGTCCTATGATTGTAACCAAGAAGCCATCCAGTACGCATCGACTTCCCGCGTGCTAGATGCTCCCGCTGAAGTACTCGCGGCCGCACAGCAACTCTCTCAAGCCGAGCTGGACATCCCGACGAAGAAGGCGAGTAAATCGGGTGTCAAGTCGACGGGCGAGGTGGCTCTCAAGACGATCCAGCTCCAAGAAGGCGATTCATCTAAGACAGCCATCATCGGCGCGGGCTTGGGTGACAAATAGGAACTCGCGCTCGTCAGTTTCCTGCGGGCTAACCGAGACATATTCGCATGGAAGCCATCGGATATGCCAGGGGTGCCCAAGGAGCTGATCGAGCATAGTCTTAATGTGTACCCACAGGCTTTACCAAAGAAGCAACGACTTCGTCGTTTTGCCCCCGATAAACGGGAGGCTATCAAACGGGAAATAGCTAAACTCCTCGCGGCTGGATTCATTAAAGAAGTAATCCACCCAGAGTGGGTAGCTAATCCCGTCCTTGTATTAAAAAAGAACAAAGAATGGAGAATGTGTGTCGACTATACCGACCTCAACAAGCATTGCCCAAAGGATCACTTTGGGCTCCCTCGCATCGATCAGGTAGTCGACTCAACCGCAGGTTGCGTATTGTTATGTTTCCTTGATTGTTACTCAGGTTACCACCAGATCGCTCTCAAGGAAGAAGACCAGATCAAGACCGCGTTCATCACCCCGTTTGGGACTTATGCCTACAAGACAATGTCTTTCGGGTTGAAGAACGCTGGCGCCACCTACCAGCGGGCAATTCAGATGTGCTTTGCTGATCAGCTACACCGGAACGGGGAGGCCTACGTGGACGACGTGGTTGTGAAAACTCGAAGTCCCGAGGGCCTCATCGCGGATCTGGAGGAAACTTTCGCCAGCCTAAGGAAGTACCGATGGAAGCTTAATCCGACTAAGTGTGTTTTCGGTGTTCCGTCAGGAAAACTGCTCGGGTTCATAGTCAGTAACCGGGGCATTGAGGCCAACCCTGAGAAGATTACCGCCATCACTGATATGAAGGCACCTGCCACAATCAAAGATGTACAGAAACTTACAGGGTGCATGGCAGCTCTCAACAGATTCATCTCCCGGCTCGGGGAGAGAGGATTACCTTTTTTCAAACTCTTAAAGCATCAGGATAAGTTTCACT
Source organism: Panicum hallii (assembly GCF_002211085.1). NCBI lineage: Eukaryota > Viridiplantae > Streptophyta > Magnoliopsida > Poales > Poaceae > Panicum > Panicum hallii. The sequence continues at coordinate 14,351,479 of NC_038043.1, forward strand.
GGACAGATGAAGCCGAGCGGGCTCTGCAGGATCTCAAGCAACATCTACAGTCGCCCCCAATCCTCACGGCTCCATTACCGGGTGAGACCCTTTTACTTTACATTGCGGCAACTACCCACGTTATTAGCAGTGCTATTGTTGTCGAGCGCTCCGAGGAAGGCCATGCTTTTGGTGTGCAGAGGCCTGTGTACTTCGTCAGTGAGGTACTCTCGGAGTCTAAGGAGCGGTACCCGGCGGTCCAAAAGCTTCTCTATGGCATATTGATCACCTCAAGGAAATTACGTCACTACTTCGATGAGTACCAGATCACCGTTATCACGGACTACCCGCTGGCGGATATCCTACATAACCAGGACGCCACGGGGCGTATTTCAAAGTGGGCAGTAGAACTGGGGGCTTTGTCGATCGACTTCAAGCCACGCACTGCAATCAAGTCCCAAGCTCTAGTCGACTTCCTGGCAGAGTGGAGGGAAAATCAAGTTCCAAGACCGGTTGATAAGCCAGAACATTGGACCATGTATTTCGATGGTTCCCTCAAACTCGATGGCGGCGGCGCCGGAGTTTTATTCATTTCCCCACGAGGCGAACAACTCAAGTACGTCCTCCAAATTCTCTGGGAGGTATCCAATAATGAAGCCGAGTATGAAGCCTTGCTTCACGGGCTTCGTTTGGTGATATCACTAGGGATCAAGCGGCTACTCGTATACGGCGATTCACTTTTGGTTGTCCAGCAAGTCAACAAGGAGTGGGACTGCAACAAGGAGACCATGGAAGCCTATGTACAAGAGGTCCGCAAGCTAGAAAACAAATTTTCTGGCATAGAGGTTCATCATGTGCTGCGGGAACACAATGTTGCTGCCGATGCCTTATCCAAGCTGGGATCAACCCGAGCTCAAGTCCCGGCAGGGGTATTTGTTCAGGAGCTGACGCATCCGTCCATCAGCCCTTCACCACCGGTTTCCACCACCACTGGCTCCGTACAACCAGAACGGGAGGTGCTGCTGGTCGGTGAGGACTGGAGAGGACCTTTCATCGACTTCATCCGAGATCTCATCTTACCGACCGGGATGGACCCCAAAAGCGCTGCTGCCGCCCGCCTTATGCGACGGAGCAAGGGGTTTGTCCTAGTCGAAGACAAACTTTATCGGCGGGGCGCACGATCCGGAGTACTCATGAAATGCGTCACAACAGAAGATGGTCTGGACATATTGCGAGAAATACACGAGGGCGTGTGTGGTAACCATGCCGCCTCAAGGTCACTGGTTGGCAAAGCATACAGAGCCGGTTTCTGGTGGCCTACCGCCGTGTCCGACGCCGAAGATCTGGTACGTCGATGTCAGAACTGCCAGTTCTTCGCCGATCGCCAAGCTTACTCCAGACAGGGTGGTCGACTTCATCTCCGACATCTTACATCGTTTCGGCTTCCCCAACACTATCATCACCGATTTGGGTTCAAACTTCACGGCCAACCAGTTCTGGGAATTCTGTGAAAACTCGTCCATCGAGGTCAAGTACGTTTCGGTGGCACACCCAAGGGCAAACGGGCAAGTCGAGCGGGCAAATGGCTTGATCATTGATGGTCTCAAGAAGAGACTCTACGATGCCAACAGCAAGAAGGGCGGGAAGTGGATTCACGAGTTGCCACATGTCATCTGGGGGCTCAGGACTCAACCTTCCAAGGCCACAGGACAGACCCCGTTCTTCCTTGTCTACGGCTCCGAGGCGATTCTTCCTGCAGATGTTATGTGGAAATCCCCAAGGGTTGAGATGTATAAAGAAGGCGAGGCGGACGAAGCACGACAGCTGGAGTTGGACTCTGTTGAAGAGGCTCGCTGCTCTGCTCTCGTTCAGTCAGCCCGTTACCTACAGGGAATCCGGCGATATCATGACCGCAACATTAAGGAAAGGTCATTTAGCATTGGCGACCTCGTCCTTCGTCGCGTTCAGGATGAGTCGGGTTTGCACAAGCTTAACTCAAGATGGGAAGGACCGTTCATCGTCAAGAGGGTTACAAGACCGGGATCTTATCAACTTCGGCACCCCGATGGTCAGGATGTACCCAACTCGTGGAACATCCAGCACCTGCGACGGTTCTACCCCTAAGCAGACCCGTGTCCAATTTCTGTATGCGTCAATGGCAAGTTTTACTTTTCTGGGTCGATTTGGCGGCTTTGTGCCACACAACCCGAAATGTAAATTCTTGAATACAACGGTGGCCGCTGTTGGCCACGCTTCAATTTTATAAAATCGACTACTTGCCAGCGGCACATGGGTCGTCGCGATGCTAATCGTGTTTCTTTCAAACTGGTTAGGCCCGTCTGGTTCGGGTTCTATCTAACTCGTTTGGCTACTCCTGCGGTGGTTACACCTAAGGGTAGTTTTCGACTGTTTGCCATGAGCATCCTAGTCCTCGCGCCACATACTGCGCGTTTCGGGTCCGAGTGGATCCCTTTTTGCAGGATCTTATCTAGCTCACCCGATGAGCTCTCGCGAAGGGCTAAATCGACTACTCTCTGAGTCGCTACACTCAGAGGTAGCACGCCTATGCTTCAAAGCAGATGGGGTTTTTAGTCTGCACATAAGACTACTAAGGAACAAAGGTGGTTTCTTATATTACAAAAGTCCCAAGTACTAACGGTTCAATCCTGGACCATGTTTCCTACAATTTTTTCAGCTACAGGCCGGACCTCTAGCAAATACTCGCGGAAGCTTTCATCAGAACAATCTGCAGCTGCACCCTCCGCGAGTACTTCTAGCCGAGCCTTTGGCCAGAAAGACTTTACAAGGCCTAGGGCATGGCCCACGTAAGATGTGGCAGCCTCGGTGATGAAATTGAGGATCTTTTGTGGCGCCCCGCGAAGACGATCAAGTAGTGGTTGCCCATCTTCCGCACCGTCTTCCCGGGGATCCACCATCTCTACGAGTTCTTGAGCTGCCACCTTCAAATCATCGAGTTCCTTCTGGCGCTGCTCTTTTTCCTCGCCCAAAGTCTTGATTTGCTGGAGGCAGTCGACTAGTTGCTTCTCTGTGTCGGCCATCACCTTCCGCAGACCCTCGACTTCATCTGCGCGGCGATATAGCATGTTCTTCAAATCAGTAAGCAATTCCTCCTTATAATTTAATAGCTGCTTAAGTTCTGCGATGATAAGCAGGTTTCAGATCATGAAGTTATCGACTACGGGTATGACTCCGAGAATTGAGTTCAACATACCTTGATGGGTTTTCCGCTGTTCCTTGAGTCGGCCTTGGAGCTCGATGATATTCTGCTCGAAGCCGGCTCGCTCCTGCAGCAGCTCGTCGATACGCCTGGTGGACTCTTCCAGCTTCGTTGAAGTTTTCTGGTTCATGTCCTACATGTTTTTGGGCGTCAGAGGATATCGACTTCATCATACAGTTACCAGTGGTCTAGTCAAGACTCACCAGAGCAAATGAGTCGATCGCCTTGATCATTTGGCGCAGGCGGCTCAGATCATCCCCTGGGAGGTGCACCTCTTGGAGTATATTGGTGTTTTCCCCTACAGGGGTCGGCAACTCGGGTGCCTCGCAAGAAGCACCCGCACCCTCCAAAGTTGATGGCTGCGAGGTCCCTGCAAAGGACAAGTGTTAATATAGCAATGATTGTGGCACAAGGCAGTGGGATCATTTACCTGCACCGTCGGCGGGAACGGCAGTGGTAGCCTCGACTTGCTCATTGCCGGGGGCTTCGGGTTCTGTGTGCTGGAGCTCGGGTAGTGGTGAATCAAGCATGATTACATCTGCCCTCCCTGCTGGCTCCTGCGCGTCGGGTTGCCCAGGCGACAGCTCGGGGGCCGGTGGCGCCAACTCGAGTTCTGGCGTCACTGCAGCTGTTGATCTGCTTACGACAAAAGCACAACATTTTTACTGTGATCTTTACACATGGCTAAGGGCAAGGTCCACGGCATTACTTACATCTGGGATCGCGTCATTGTCGGTTTCCTCCATACCAGCTTCAACGGCTTCTTTATCACGGTACTCGTGGCTGGAGGAGTTGGTGTACAGGACGAGGGGGCTCGCAGCTCGGGCACGGCGATGTCTGTGACACCTATTGCCGGCGGCGGCGCTGTTTCGGTCGAGGGCGTGAGCTGCCCTGACATTGTGCCTGCCACGGCAATTGTCACATCGTCTGCGACAGAAGGTGATGGATCGGCCCTCTCGCCCTCTATGGGCTCGGCTTCTGGTGCACCTTTTCTGCTGGGGGGCACTTCCGCTACCTTTTGGCGCTGGGAGCCGGGCAAGGAAGACGAGGGGCTGCAAGACAGGGTTGTCATCAGTGTTCAGCAAAACAACTCGACAGTTTTTATAGTTCGACAAACACTTACCCGGCAAGGTCAGTGGCGCTGGCTTTGCGTTTCCTCATATCCCGACGTCGCCGGGGAACGAGAGGTGCGTCGTCCGACCAGTCCACGGATGATCCGGAGGAGTCGTCGGCTTGCACCCTCTCCCCAGCCGCCCGGCTGCCCGTGGCTGATTCGCTGCCAACAATTTGTTCTTTCTGTGCTTTGGCGGCACTGGGCAGCGTATGGTAAGGCCGGGGCAGATCGGGATGTGGCGGGTAACTCCGATATAATGCTGATGTTTCCTGTATTAAGACAAATCGACAATCCGTTAGTATCAACTCTTTAGATCAAGGGAAGAAGTCGAGAAGTCGAACACTTACTGCTGGTGGTCGATTCTGGGCTGTAAAACCCGCTGGAACATACGGGACGGCATCCACATCCAGCAGAATTCGCTTAACGCGAACAAGCGCAGCATCATCTCCAAGCTCTTCTGCGCACATACGGGATGGGTCTTCAGTACCCATGTACTCGAATCCTAAGGTATGGCGCTGTTGGATGGGTTGAATTCGACGTTTGAAGAATGATAACATCACAGACGCCCCGGTTACCCCCATCTCTTTGTGTGCGGCGATTAACTCAAGCAGCTCTTTTACTTGGTCCATCTCGGCTTCACTGGGCTCCAATGTCCACTCGCTGCGTTGAACAGGAGGCCTGCCGGACCGCACAGGGAGTTGGGGGGCATGGTTCGTAATGTAGAACCATTGGTGTTTCCACCCCGGGACATTGGACGGAAATTTGTAAGAAATGTATTTGTCACTAGCGTGTTGCCTAAGCTGGATCCCAGCACCCCCAATTGCAGAAGGATTTTTTGAGGTGGGTTGGGGCTTCATGCGGAACAGATAGCGGAAAAGCGCCCAATGGGGCTCAATTCCGAGGAAGGCTTCACAAAAGTGGATGAAGATGGAGATATGGCAGATCGAGTTGGGATTGAGGTGTTGCAGCTCAATCCCATAGAAGTAGAGAAGACCGCGGAAGAATGAGCAAGTGGGAAGGGCGAATCCCCGTTCAGAAAAAGAGCAGAAAGAAACAATCTCATCGACGCTTTCCATAGGGAAGGGATCACGAAAAGGAAGCCGCCAATTAATGAGATCCCTCTCTTGAAGTAGACCTCCCAGTACTAAACTCGCAAGATTTTGGCGAGAGCACTTACTAATTGACCATTCGCTGGTCGCCGCCTGCGCTTCCTTCAAGTCTTTTTGGTTGATCTTCTTCGGCGCCATTTCCACCCCTTTTCCGCCACGAGTTGTTCGCACAATGCTCGGGGGCTACGGTGGTGGACTCGAAGTTTTTCGACTATGCAGGGCGGCGAGAGGGTGATGGTCGGACAAGTCAGATTCTAATTGGGATTTTGTTTTTCTGGTGGCGGCGTCAGATCTGAAGGCACAGAAAAAACCCTAACTGACTACGGGGTTAAATAACCAGCGTTCAGGCAGTGGTTTACTGTGTGAAAGATGAAGCGTCGCGCAATAGGATTAATTGGATACAGGCAGTTTTTTAGCAGATTTTTTGGGCCGTTACTCGATTTGCCATTTTTTCTGGGTTAGTTTTTCCCGAAAAAAGAGGTTTTTTGGGTTTCGAGTCTAATTTTTTGCTAAATTGCCTCTTCTAAAGGAACTCTTTTTTGCCACGACCTTTGGGATCCTCTTTTCCAAAAGATTTGGACTCAAGGCTCGGGGGCTGTGAGACACGTGGCATCGACTACTTATTTTTTGAAAGTACTCGAAGGATAAGAAGAAAAGAAGACTCAAGACTAATTTGACCCTCAGCCTGATTCTTTGATTCAACCTAAGGCTCGGGGGCTACTCCATATGGAGTGCGATTATTCATCGCACCCCATATAAAAGAAGGAATTCGAGGCATGAGCACCTCATAGCTTCGATGCAGCCAAAGGAATACTCGAAGAAAGATTTCAACACAGAGTTGCAAAAGAAGTCGAAGACTACTTCAGAAGTACTCGAAGAGCCTGCAGCACTCAGCTACGAAGAGCTCGGGGGCTTGTCAGACCCGGGGCCACGGGGCTGTGTACATTAAGGAGTCCGTATTGGACTAGGGGATAGGACATGTCCTGTACCTCATTTATGTTGTATTCTACTCGCATGCGGAGTAGAACTAGTCGATACAGAAGGAAACTACTCGAGTTGTACTTGAGTACGATTCCTAAGCTAGTATCAGGCTAGGATTCATGTAACCCTGTTCCCCCCGGATATATAAGGGCGGGCGGGGACCCCTCTCAAAACATAAGATCACCAGATCAACACCAAGGCAATACAAACCATCATACAGGACGTAGGGCATTACGCATATTGCGGCCTGAACCTGTCTAAATCTTGTGTTGTCTGCACCTTCGAGTTCCTGATCTCGGCGCATCCCAACCTAAAACCTACCACCTTGGGCGTACCCCTTGGTGGGCAGCCGGATAAAACCCGACAAGATGGGCAGACAGAAAGAACCAACCAAGTGTTGGAGGATATGCTTCGAGCTTGCGCTATTCAGTATGGTACTAGCTGGGATAAATGTCTGCCGTATGCGGAGTTTTCATACAACAACAGTTATCAGGCCAGTCTGAAGAAATCTCCTTTCGAGGCCCTGTATGGTCGGAAGTGCAGGACTCCGCTGCATTGGGATCAGATTGGCGAGAGGCAGGTGTTTGGTCCGGATATTGTTGAGGAGGCCGAACAGCTGGTGCAGCAGGTGCAAGAGAACCTGAGGGTCGCTCAGACTCGTCAGAAGAGCTACACGGATGTTCGTCGTCGAGATCTGACCTTTGCAGTAGGTGATCATGTGTACCTGAAGGTCTCGCCGATGAGAGGAATCCGCAGGTTTAATGTAAGAGGGAAGCTAGCCCCTCGATACATTGGTCCGTTCAAGGTGTTGGAACGGAAAGGTGAGTTGGCATATCGTTTGGAGTTGCCTCTCAATCTCTCAGGAGTGCACGATGTGTTCCATGTGTCCCAGCTGAAGAAGTGCTTGAGGGTGCCAGAAGAGCAAGCACCGATAGAAGGGTTAGATGTGCAGGAAGATCTGACCTACATCGAGCATCCGGTGAAGATTCTGGAGACATCTGAGAGAATTACCAGGAACAAGAAGATCAAGATGTGCCGAGTTCAGTGGAGTCATCACATGGAGGATGAGGCTACTTGGGAGCGAGAAGATGAGCTAAGGAAGACATACCCCGATCTCTTTGCTAGCTAGCCTATCCGAATCTCGGGACGAGATTCCTGTAAGGGGGGTAGGTTTGTAACACCCTAAGGTAATTTTCCCTAATTTTAAATGAATTTATTTGGTCTTAAATGAAATTTCCAGAGTTTCCTCTAATTTATCTCGCATTTAAAGTAATTTTATAACGCAAGTAATTAAAATTTATCATAGGGTCAACTTGCTTGTGCATTCATGCTGGTGCATTGTTTTATTTGTGTTGGATTTGAATTCAAATTTATTTGAATTCAAATGGAATGGTTTGAATGGTTAGAGTATAGAAAAAAGAAAAAGGAAAGGAGAGAAAGCAAAGAACCCAGCCCAGTCAGCCCAACCCTCTTGGGCCGGCTCTCTCCCCACGGCCCAGCTTCCCCTTCTCCCCCTCGGGCCCCTCTTTTCCCTCTCCTTCTCCCCGCATGGGCCAAGCCGGCCCATTTCCTTTTCCCCAGCCCGAGTGCCCGCTCCTCTCCTTCCTCTTGCTGCCAGCCCGGGCCCGCACGTCAGCGCCTTCTTCTCCCTCTCCTCGTTCCTCCCCGGCGCAACGGTCCCCGATATCCCCGGCGAGCTCCTTCCCCTGGGCCCGCACGCCGAGGCCTCGATCCCCCGCCCTTAAGTGGCCCCGCAGACCCTCCCCACACCCCCTGCCTTACACCGCCGCCACCCAAAACCCTAGCGCCGCCGTTCCCTCGCTCCGCCGCGCCAACCACCTCGGCCTCACCGTGGTCCGGGCGCTCCGCCGTGCCTCAGACCGCCACGACCTCCGCGCCCGGTTCCCCTCGCCGTCCTGAAGCTCCCCGAGCCTAGCAACTGGATCCGACGCCTTCGTATCGACGGGAATTCGTCACGAAGCCGCCGCCGGTGAGCCGCTCCGCCATTCCAATTCGTCGCTGCCAGCGTTCGTGGGTCCCCCTTAACCCCTTGAGCAGCTCCACAGGAGTCCCCGGAGCCGATCTACACCAGCCAAGGATCCCGGAGACCCCGGCATCACCTTCCTCCGCGAGAGCCCGACCCCTCCGCCGCCGGTCGTCGTTGTCTTCCTCCCTCCGTCGCAGCCCCGGCCTCCACAGCCCCTCGGTGAGTCGCACTCCCTCTCCCTGGACCTTTTGCACCGGAGGTTGTAGCCCTTAGCCACCCGTAGCGCCCGGAACGCGCGCGCCGTCGTTACGCCGCCGCGCCGAGCCGCCCCTCGCCGTCGTTCCGCGGCCATGGTCATCTAGGTCGTTTCTGTCCACCCCAGAGGAGTTCCCCGTGCCGAGGTGATGCTCCCTGACCCGAAGTCGTGGGGGATTGGTCACCGGAGCGGCGGAAACGCCGAGCTCCGGCGAGCCCGAGCCGCGCCGCCGCGGGATCCGTCGCCGGCGTCGCAGCACTGCCGCCCGGACCCCCCCCCCCCCTTATTTCCCTGAGCCGTCCGATGCAAATCCTGTGGCCCAAGTCAGTCCCACGCGCGAGTCAAAGGAGTCGCGTACCGGTCAGTGCCGTAATTTTGCTAAAGAGTCCCCGGCCTTTCCTGAAATCAACCCGCAGTCCTAGTTAGTTGAGAAATAATCCCAGAACGACCCAGAATCTTGCACAGACCCCCCCTGAGCTTTCCAGTTTTTGAACCCGCCATCCAAGCCCCGGATTTTCACGTGCTAGCCCCTATGTCTACCCCTTATTTGCGTTTAGGTCCCTGGTTTTTGTCCAGAACCCCCCTGTAGTCCAGTTTTTCTCGCAGATAGGCCCCTGGATCTTGTTTCAAGCGTAGATTTCACATCTTAGCTCCGTTTTAGGTGCTCTTTATATCCACGCAATCGTTGTAACGCGTAGAATAGCTTTAGAATAGTTTTGTGTGCTGTTTATATGTAATGTTGTACTGTTTCTTATAGTTTGCTATGGTTGTGCATGTGTGTATGTGTGGACTATGCTTGATGATCGTGAGTAGACGCGGAGCCTTTGGACCAGTACCAGGAGCCGCCATCTTCTGAGCAGTTTGAGCAGCAGCCAGGAGAGTACGAGGAAGGCAAGTATAACATGAATATCCTATCACTTTTTAATACAATTTCATACTGCATTTTAATACTGTATGCCTATAAGGACTTTCCTAGCCACTTTATATCCTTTATATATCCTTTGGGTTGCATTTTGGTTAGTTGTGCTAGGTTGTTGCGCTATAACACACTTGGTCCTTTTTAATTAATTTGGCTAATGGTCTTATACAACTTAATCCTGAGAGTGGCCCTCTGTGCTGTGTGCTTGAGTAGCCCACGTCTCCGTAAAAGATGTTTTGTTAGAAACTTGGTTTAGGGGGCTAGCACGACGCTTAGTGCTTGGTTGGCCACTCTCCATAAGGACCGGTTCATAGAGCGACAACCTGGGACAACCGCGCAACTACAAGACTGGAATGGGATGGTCTTGACTTACTAATTAGGTCGTGTTGGTTCGGGAGTAACTTACCTGTGTGGGCAAGAGGGGTGGTAAGCTTCAATGGTCCCTGCTCCTCCGGCTTGGTCTGTGCTGTGTGTCTTGTACCCCCGGAGGTGGGCCCCATCGTCGCTGATCCAGAATCCTTAACGGTTACACCTTACCAACGTGATCCTTTATAATGGTCTCGTAGTGTGCTTGCTAGCCATCTCACCTAAGGAAGTGTGATGAACAACTAGCGTAGCTCACGACTTGTGGGTAAAGTTGTGCAACCTCTCGAGAGCGTAAAACTGATATATCAGCTGTGCTCACAGTCATGAGCGGCCCAGATCCTCCTTTTGATTAGTGGGGTTATCAACCTTTGATTAGGGAGATTCCCCGGATGGTTTTGGTTTGGATGGTTCTCAGTAGTTCTTAATTAATACTGATTAATTTCTTATGCAATTTGGGTTCATGGTAATTCATCCACTTGTAGTAATTAGCTTTAATAAAATTTTGCTAAGACTAAAAGCTAATGCAGTTGAGTCAGCCAACCTAGAGCCTCATAGTTTGTGTTATACTTGTTGAGTACTAGTTTGTACTCACTCTTGCTTTTCTACTCTTCTGTTCTCTTGGATATCTTCGACTGCTGCTCAGTGCCCGGCAACGTGGAGGACTACGTCAGCGGCTTCGACGACTTCTAGGCGTTTGTCTCCCAGTCGACGTCCCTGTGGCGCCCTGCTCTTCATGTATTTATTTTACGCTTCCGCATTCCTTGAACTGATCCTTGATTCAGTTGTAATAAAGATATTCATTATAAAATTTATACGCATTTATTCGTGACATGTGTTGTGATATCTTGATAATCTGTTGTATATATGCGTGACTTGATCCTGACGCATATATGATTGCTCGATTTATGTTCTTATAAATCGGGTGTGACATCAACATGGCAATTACTCAGGAAGATTGCATTTCAGCCCATCGGGCTGAGAAGAAGTGGAAGATACCCACTGGACCCTCGAGTGCTCAACCCCCGAGGTATCGGTTAGTCCAGAATACATCTCCACGAGCCCCACCCTGAAATAATCAGTCAGACAGATGGATAGCTAGACCCCCTCAACAGTCTAGAGACAACAGGCCACCGGTACCTCAGCCTCAACAGTAGCAGCAACAGCTTGGATCAAGGCTGAACTTTCCGCAGTTCAACCAGGGAAACAACAACAATCGTTGTTTCAATTGTGGCGGCTCATCGCATTTCATCAAGAATTTCCCTCAACCTAGGAAATCATTCCAAGGGCAGATTTCCAACCTGAGCAGCAAGGGCAAAGGCAAGAAGCAAACTGTACATGTCCGCCAAGGGAGGGTGAATTTCACAACTCTCTCTAAACTTTCTGAGGGTGCACCAATAATGACGGGTACTTTCACTATACACCATCAACCTGCAGTTATACTTTTTTATTCCGGTGTAACCCATAGCTTTATCAGTTCAAAGTTTGGAACAAAGGTAGGCTTGGATTTCTATCATACTAAAGGAACATATATGATAGCAACTCCTGGCGGTAAAATTGCTTCAAACCAAATCTGTAGAGGTGTGCCAATTCAATTGGGTAGCAACCTGATAAAGAAAGATTTAATTTTGTTAAACCTAGAAGGAATGGATATCCTACTAGGTATGGATTGGATGACTAGGCACCAAGTATCATTAGATATCTCTTCCCGAGCGGTTGGGATAGACTCACCTGATTATAGAGCTACTATTTTATATCTTCCACAACGGGAGTATATGAGCTCTTGCGTTTATGCCATAGAAGGGATCAAGCTTAAGGACATCCCTGTCATATGTGAGTACCTAAATGTTTTTCCAGATGATTTGCCCGGAATGCCTCCTGATAGGGACATTGAGTTTATTATAGAGTTACAACCCGGTACAGCCCCCATCTCTAAAAGACCCTATCGTATGCCACCCAATGAGCTGGTAGAATTAAAAGTTCAACTTTAGGACCTTCTTGATAAAGGTTTTATTCGTCCAAGTGCTTCACCATGGGGATGCCCAGTCCTGTTTGTGAAGAAAAAGGACCATAGCCTTAGACTATGTGTGGACTATCGCCCCCTCAATGCAGTAACCATCAAAAACAAATATCCTCTTCCCCGCATTGACATCTTGTTCGATCAATTAGCTGGAGCTAAGGTATTCTCCAAAATTGACCTTCGCTCTGGATATCACCAGATAAAGATTAAACCCAACGACATCCTAAAGACAACATTCTCCATCAGATATGGACTTTATGAATATCTGGTTATGTCCTTTGGCCTAACCAACGCACCAGCATATTTCATGTATCTCATGAACTCTACCTTTATGCCGGAGCTCGATAAATTCGTTGTAGTATTTATCGATGATATTCTAATCTATTCTAAAAATCTAGAAGATCATGCTAGACATCTTCATATTATTCTTTAGAGATTGCGAGAACACCACTTGTATGCCAAATTCTCCAAATGTGAATTTTAGCTAGATACAGTTAAATTTTTGGGTCACACCATCTCCAGTGATGGCATATCTGTTGATCCGAGTAAAGTCCAAGAAGTGATGGATTGGAAGCCCCCTACTTCAGTCCATCAAATCCATAGTTTTCTTGGTCTTGCTGGCTATTATCGTCGTTTCATCCCAAACTTCTCTAAAATAGCCAAGCCAATGACAGAATTGCTAAAGAAAGGAGTTAAATTCTCTTGGAATGAGAAATGTGAAGAAGCATTCCACACTCTAAGAGCACACCTCACTACTGCTCCAGTGTTGGCTCAGCCAGATAATTCAAACCTTTTGATGTCTATTGTGATGCATCGGGCATCGGACTTGGTTGTGTACTCATGCAAAACAACCGAGTAATTGCTTATGCCTCACGAGCACTCAGGACTCATGAACAAAACTATCCTACCCATGATCTTGAGCTTGCAGCCGTTATCCATGCGCTTAAGATCTGGAGACATTATCTTATGGGTACTAAGTGCAACATCTACACTGACCATAAGAGTTTCAAGTACATTTTTACACAAGCAGATCTAAATATGAGACAAAGACGTTGGCTAGAGCTTATAAAAGATTATGATCTAGAAGTGTACTATCATCCAGGCAAAGCCAATGTGGTTGCGGATGCACTCAGCCGCAAAGCACATTGCCATTGTCTATCACTAGAAGCCTTCAGTTAAACTCTCTGCTGGAAAATGAGAAAGCTCAATCTTGAAATTATTCCTCAAGGTAGTTTGAATCATATAGCAGTTGAACCCACACTTCAAGGCAATATCATTAGGGCACAACTACATGATGCAGGAGTCAAAATCATCAAGCAACAGCTAGCCCATGGAGAAGAAAATTATAAGTGTTTTCAAGTAGATCACAAAGGGATTCTATGGTTCAAGGGGACCATCAGCTTCGTAAGCAGATTTTGGACGAGGCACATCTGTCCAAGTTCTCTATGCACCCTGGCAGTACCAAAATGTACCTAGACCTAAGACAGAACTTTTGGTGGACTCGCATGAAAAAAGAAATTGCAGGATATGTCTCTAAGTGTGATATTTGCCAAAGAGTTAAATCCAGTCACTTAAAGATTGCTGGTGTTCTTCAACCTATACCCATTCCTTCTTGGAAGTGGGAAGATATTGTCAGTGTTTAACCGGCTGCCCACCGAGAGATATACCCAAGGTGGTAAGTTTTGGGTGAGGAGACGCCGAGATCAGGAGCTCGAAGGTGCAAGGAACACAAAACTTGGACAGGTTCGGGCTGCAAGATGCGTAATACCCTACGTCCTGTGTGGTGGTTTATATTGCCTTTGGTGTAGAATGATCTAGAGATCATGTTTTGAGAGGGGTCCCTGTCCTTCCTTATATATCCAAGAGGCCAGGGTTACAAAGATACTAACCAACACCAGCTAAGGAATCGTACCAGAACATATCTCGAGTAGATTCCCTCTGTATCGGTTAGTTCTATCTCTTATTTAAACGGAACAAATAAGAGATAAACGAGATAAATAAGAGATAAGATGGATTTAATCTCTTAAACTACGTATGTACGTAGCCCTGTAGCCCCGGGTCTGACAAGCCCCCGAGCTCTTCGTAGCTGAGTACTGCAGGCTTATCGAGTACTTTCGAGGCAGTCTTCGACATCTTCAAAAGCTTCGTCTTGAAGTCCTTCTTCGAGTACTTGTTTGGCTGCATTGAAGCTATGAGGTGCTCATGCCCTGAATTTTATTTTTAACATGGTGTGCGATTTGAAAAATCGCACTCGATATGGAGTAGCCCCCCGAGCCTTAGGTTGAATCGGAGAATCAGGCTGAGGGTCCCATTAGTCTGCAATCCTCCTTATCCTTCAAAGAAATTTGAAACATAAGTAGTCGATGCCACGTATCTCGCAGCCCCCGAGCCTTGAATCCAAATCCCACAAAATTGGAGATAAGGATCCGAAAACCGTGGCATGCAGGCTAAAAAATGACAACTTAATAAATTACCAAAATGATGGTACAAATGATGGAAATTAGATCATGAATTCGAAAAACCCCTTTTTTCGGGCTAGTTAACCCTGAAAAAATGATTAATCGAATATTTAATCCACACAGTCCACCAAATGACCCCTCAGCTTCGGAATATTCCAAAATGCGACTCTTGAACTTTTCCCCACCCCGCTGGTTATTTAACCTCGCGGCAACAGTGAGAAAAACTGTGCTTCCAATTTGCATTTTGCCAAGAGCCACAGAAATCCCCAATCAGAGCCACGCGCTGCCGCCGTCTCCCCAAAGAAATCCCCCAACCCTAATCTCTCCGCCCCTCTCCCTGCAGCCCCCGAGCATCTCGTGGCAAGCGAATCGGAGATGGTGCCCAAGAAATCAGAGATCGAAGGGAAAAAGAAGGAGGCGCAGCCGCCGACCGGAGAGTGGACATACAGTAAGTGCTCCCTCACCGATCTGAATAGGCTAGTTTTTGAAGGGTTGCTGCAAGAGAAGAATCTTGTCAACTGGCGCCCCTCTTTCCATGAACCTTTTCCCATGGAAAATGTTGATGAAATCGTCACATTTTACGATTCTGCCAAACGGGGATTGGCCCTCCCCACTTGTTCTTTCTTCCGTGGCCTTCTTTATTATTACGGGCTTGAGCTCCATCACCTCAACCCGAATTCCATCTGCCATATCTCCATTTTTATCCATTTCTGTGAAGCCTTTCTTGGAATCGAGCCCCACTGGGATCTTTTCCGCTTCCTCTTCCGCGCCAAACCCCAACCTACCTCGAAGAAACTTTCTGTTGTAGGGGGCGCCGGCATTCAACTGCATCAGCAGGCTGGCGAAAGATACCTTTCATACAAATTCCCCTCCAACCTTCCCGGTTGGAAGTACCATTGGTTCTATACTGAAAATCATGCCCCCCAGCTCCCCGGAAAAACAAATAACCCACCTGTAGTAAGGCCGGAGTGGAATCTTGAACTGTCCAGAGGAGACATGGACCAAGTTGAGGAGCTTTTAGACGTCATAGAAGCACTCAAGATGATGGGAGTGACCGGCGAGTCTGTTATGTTCTCCTTCTTCAAACGCTGAGTCCAGCCGATCCAACAGCGCCACAAACATGGATTTGAGTACTCAGGCGCTGAAGATCCATCTCGTATGTGCGCAGAGGAACTGACAGATGAAGCCGCACTCCGTCGAGTCGGACGAGTACTTCTGGATGTGGATGCAGTCCCATACGTCCCACAGCTTTACATTGCTCAGAAGCCTCCGAAGCCGGTAAGTGTTCGACTACTTTATATTGGAAACAAGTTCCGCTTCACCCATGCTAACTGAACACCTTCTGCAGGGACACACGGAGTTGTACCGCAGCTACCCGCCGCAGCCTGACATCCCTCGGCCAGACCACCTTCTCCCCAGCGCCGCTGTCGAAGCAAAGAGGGCTCGAATAGCTGCAACCCTGCACAGCAGCGAGTCCGCGGAGGGTGGGAGCCCCCTGGCGGAGACGGGCACCGAAGGGGAGGTGAGAAGGGACAACTCCCCCGGACCGACCGTGGAGTTAGCCACAGCTCTGCCTCTGGTGCCACAGGGTCGTTGGGTAGTGCGCAAATGAAAGGCGCAAGAAGTCGAGTCTTCCAGGTACTGGTTTGCTGTTTTGATGAGTTGCCAAATATCAGTAATATTGTGTACTGACAGTATCCACTTGTAGTCTTCCTGCTCTTTCACCCGGGACCGGACCCGAGGAGATGGAAACAGGTCCGTCTGCCATCACGGCAGTTACCATTGCCGTGGCAGGGACCGCCCAATCGGCTGATCAAACCCCGCCGCCCTCAACCGAGACTCCACGATGGGCCTTGCGGGTGAAAAAGGCCGTCAAAACGAAGTCTACACTGTGAGTTTACCTCTGGTCTCATAAATATCTCGCTCTTTTCGACTTGTATAACAATGGCTTCGACATCGTCAGGGCTGCAAGCGCGGTGCAGCTCCAGCTGGATCCAGACACGACTACTGATGGCGCAGGTAAGCATCTGACCGCCCGCGGCTAGCTACCGGGATCCGGGCGCAATATATTGGCAACATTTGTACTTGCAGGTGCCCAGCAACCACCACCCGAAGAAATCGCGGGGACCACGGGGGATCCTCGTGAGATACTGAAGGCCGGGCCAGGGTACAAGAACGTCATCAACACCGACCTGGTGGATGACCCAATGCTGACGGCCGAAAATATAAAGACCTTCAAGAGAACCTTCAAGGAGTTATACGATTTTTCCATGGTAAGAC
The DNA here is from genome assembly GCF_002211085.1 of Panicum hallii. Classification (NCBI taxonomy): domain Eukaryota; kingdom Viridiplantae; phylum Streptophyta; class Magnoliopsida; order Poales; family Poaceae; genus Panicum; species Panicum hallii. The sequence continues at coordinate 14,368,184 of NC_038043.1, forward strand.
TTGAGTGATGTTCCGCTTGTACATATTGATGAGCTGTTTTGACCCAATCTCTGCCTTTTGTACAGCATGTGATCACTCACTCCCAGAAAAAATCGGAGAAGCTGAGCGCGGTTGTAAGTGGTCATCAAGAGTTGGCTGCCCTGGACAAGCGCATCTCCGATGAGAAGACGAAAAATTGCTATCTGCAGAGGGAGCTTGACATGCTGAAGCAAGAAAGAACACGAGAGACTTGGCTACTCAAGAATGACCTGCAAAACCTCGAGAAGGCCAACTCCGAGCTCCAAAAACAGCTCAAGGAGCAACAGGCGGAGTACCAGGAGCAGCTCAAGGAAGAAAAGAAAGCGCACCAAGGTAGGCCCTCGCTTCCCTCGGGTACTTTTTCTTAATAATTTCCCTTGGTTGCTGAAATATCTTCACCGTAGAGCTTAGGAAAATCATAAAATACAAAGAAGAGTTGCTTACTGATGTGAAGAATATGCTGTATCGCCGTACAGATGATGTCGAGAGGCTGCAGAAGGTAGTCGCTGATACTAAAGAACAGTTCGCCGACTGCCTTCGGCGAATCAAGACGCTGGGCGAGGAGAAGGGGCAGCGGGAGAAGGAGTTGGAAATCTTCAAGGAAGCCACCCGGGAACTGGTGGACATGGTGGATCCACCGAAAGAAAACAAGACAAGCCCGCGTCCCTTGCTGGAATGACTTCGCGAAGCCCCACAGAAGGTGGTCAGGTTCCTTTCAGAAGCCCCGGTCGCATGCGTCAGCCACTCCCTCGCCTTCGTGAAGTCTTTTGTGCCAAGGGCACAACTAGAGATATTTGCTCAGGGCATGGCTGCGGATTGCACCGAGGGTCAATTCGACCAATACCTTCAAGAAGCCCAACCTGTAGCAGAACAAATAGTTCAAAGCGTACTGCAGGATTAGGGTGTAAAAAACAAGTATCTACTTCCTTGTATATATGGTTTCTTTGATGTCCCCACTTGTGTGCCTCGGCTGGATTGGTGTCCAGGCTTAAAAGGCTAAGTAGTAGACGCTACCCTGGGTGCAGCGACCCGGAAGGTAGCCATAGCCCCATGTAGGAACTCATCTAACAAGTTAGCCACAACCCGATCAAGCGGGTCTAGACTGTTAGGAAAGAACACGAGCATCATCGCGGAATTGCCGTGCGTAAGGCAGGAAAACAAAACTACCCCGAGTGCACCGACTCTGGGTGTAGTCGAAGTCGCTCCTCATACGAGCGCGCTCCTTGAGTTAGGTAAGAACCGGACGGACGGTTTGAACTCGTTGGGAGCGGACGCAGGCATAACCGCGATCTGCCGAGTTTACGGCAAGAATGAAACTACCCTGAGTTGAACAACTCAGGATGTAGTCAAGGTAGCTCTTTACGCGAGCTCATCCAACAAGCTGGATATAAACCAGTCGAACGGATCGATTTGTTGGGATAGATGCGACTGCTGTCGCGTGCGACCATCCAAGGTCGCGGCGGAAGTCGAGCCGTAGAAGATATGAACGGAGCGGATGGTTACGTCAAGACATGAAGTCGATAAGATAGAAACGTGACCATGGCCTCCATATAATTCATGACAAGGAGCTGAGTTATGTAAATGCTGCGAGTGGCCGTAGCCTCCACATGTTCACAGAGAAACTTTCAACCCGAGTCATGTGGCGCGTAGCCTCTGAACAGATTCGAGGGAAGGGGGCCATCTAAGCCCCCGGAGATTCAGCTATATCCGGCCATCTTCTCATGGGTAAAACTTGCGCAGGTTCTGGATGTTCCAAGAGTTCGGAACATCTTGACCCTCAGGATATTGTAGTCGATAAGACCCTGGTCTTGTAACCTGTTTGATGACAAACGGGCCCTCCCATCTTGAATTGAGCTTGTGTAACCTCGACTCGTCTTGAATGCAACGCAAGACCAAGTCACCGATGCTGAATGACCGCTCCCTTACGTTGCGGTTATGATATCGCCGGATCCCCTGCAAGTATCGGGCTAACTGAACAAGGACGGTGCAATGAGCCTCTTCAACAGAATCGAGCTCTAATTGCCTCACCTCGTCCGCCTCGCCTTCGTTGTACATTTCGACCCTTGGGGACTTCCATATGATATCGGCCGGTAAAATAGCTTCAGATCCGTATACGAGGAAGAAAGGTGTTTGTCCTGTGGCTTTGGACGGCTGAGTCCGAAGCCCCCGGACGACATGTGGCAGCTCATGTATCCATTTGCCTCCCTTTTTGCTGTTTTCATCATAAAGTCTCTTCTTGAGGCCGTCGATTATCAAACCGTTCGCCCGTTCGACTTGTCCGTTGGCCCTTAGGTGTGCAATAGAGATATATTTAACCTTGATGCATGCATTCTCGCAGAACTCACAGAACTGGTTGGCCATGAAATTGGATCCCAAATCTGTGATGATGGTATTGCGGAAGCCGAAGCGGTGCAAGATATCCGAGATGAAGTCAACAACCCGATCCGATGTGAGCTTGGCTATCGGCTTGTACTCAATCCACTTGGTAAACTTGTCGATATCCACCAGAACATGGGTGAAACCGCCTGGCACCATTGTGAAGGGCCCAATCATGTCGAGGCTCCAACAAGCAAAGGGCCAGGATGGCCGTATGGTGATGAGGCTGTGGGCTGGAGCATGAGTCTGCTTGCCAAAGAATTGACAATTTTGGCACCTGCGCACGAGATCCTCCACGTCGGATACTGCAGTGGGCCACCAGAAACCAGTCCTGTACACCTTCCCTACCAGCGTTCTTGAAGCTGCGTGGTTACCGCAGACACCTTCGTGGATTTCCAGCAGTATGTCGTATCCGTCTTCCTTTGTGACGCACTTCATGAGAACACCTGACCGAGCACCGCGCCGATAGAGCCTGCTATTGACCAGGACAAAACCCTTGCTTCTGCGCATGACGCGTGCTGCCTCTGTGCTTCTGGCATCGATTCCTGCTGGTAGCTTTTCATCTCGGATGAAGTCGATAAAAGCCTCTCGCCAGTCCTCTCGCAGCACCATAACCTCTCGATTAGGTTGTTGGGGACCCGCGTTGATGGTTACCTGCGGAGAAGACTTGATTGATGGCTGCTTGAGCTCCTGGACGAAAACTCCTGGTGGGACCCGAGCACGTGTTGACCCCAGTTTGGACAAAGTATCTGCGCCAACATTGTGCTCTCGTAGCACGTGATGAACCTCCAAGCCGGAAAATTTGTTTTCCAGCTTGCGCACTTCCTGCACATAGGCGTTCATCGTCTCCTTGCTGCAGTCCCACTCTTTGTTGACTTGCTGCACAACAAGAAGAGAATCGCCATACACAAGTAGTTGCTTGATCCCTAGTGATATTGCCAAACGAAGCCCGTGAAGCAAGGCTTCATACTCAGCTTCATTGTTGGATACCGCCCACAGGATCTGAAGGACATACTTCAATTGTTCTCCTCGTGGAGAAATAAGCAGAACTCCAGCGCCGCCACCATCGAGCTTGAGGGACCCATCAAAGTACATGGTCCAGTGTTCTGGCTTATCGATCGGAGTTGGGACTTGATTCTCCCTCCATTCAGCCATGAAGTCAACTAGAGCTTGAAACTTGATTGCAGTGCGTGGCTTGAAGTCGATTGACAAAACCCCCAGTTCCACTACGCACTTAGATATACGCCCCGTGGCATCTTGATTGTGAAGAATATCAGCCAGCGGGAAATCCGTAATCACAGTGATCTTGTACTCATCGAAATAGTGGCGCAGCTTTCTTGATGCTATTAGAATTTCATATAAAAGCTTTTGAACGGTGGGGTATCGTACCTTGGATTCGGAGAGTACCTCGCTGACGAAGTAGACAGGCCTCTGCACTCCAAATGCATGGCCTTCCTCGCCTCGCTCGACTACAATAGCACTGCTGACAACATGAGTTGTTGCCGCGATGTAGAGTAGTAGATCCTCCCCCGGCAATGGTGCTGTAAGGATCGGAGGTGACTGAAGGTGATGTTTCAGATCCTGCAGGGCTCGCTCGGCCTCCTCCGTCCATTGGAATTTATCTTGGCATTTCAGGAGCTTGAAGAAGGGTAGTCCTCTCTCCCTGAGTCGGGAGATGAACCTGTTCAGGGCCGCCATACAACCTTTTAACTTCTGCACATCCTTGATTGTGGCCGGAGCCCCCATATCAGTGATGGCTGTGATTTTTACAGGGTTGGCTTCGATGCCCCGGTTGCTAACGATGAACCCGAGCAATTTCCCTGAAGGTACTCCAAAAACGCACTTGGTAGGATTGAGTTTCCACCGAAACTTGCGCAGACTGCTAAATGTTTCCTCCAAATCTGCAATCAAGTCGTCGGAATCCCTGGTCTTGATGACCACATCATCCACATAGGCCTCAACATTCCGGTGCAGCTGATCCGCAAAGCACATCTGAATCGCGCGCTGATAGGTTGCTCCTGCATTCTTCAACCCGAAGGACATGGTTTTGTAGGCGTATGTCCCGTACGGGGTGATGAATGCTGTCTTGATTTGGTCCTCCTCCTTGAGCGCAATCTGATGATATCCTGAGTAACAATCAAGAAAACAAAGAAGGACACAACCAGCCATCGAATCGACAACTTGGTCAATGCGCGGCAGCCCAAAGTGGTCCTTTGGGCAGTGCTTGTTGAGATCAGTGTAGTCGACACACATTCTCCATTCATTGTTCTTTTTCTTTACAAGAGCGGGATTAGCTACCCACTCTGGATGGATTACTTCTTTAATGAATCCAGCCGCGAGAAGTTTAGCTATCTCCCGTTTGATGGCCTCACGCTTGTCGTGAGCAAACCTTCGCAGGCGTTACTTCTTAGGCATAGCCTTCGGGTGTACATTCAAAGCATGCTCGATCAACTCCCTGGGCACCCCTGGCATATCCGCTGGTTTCCACATGAATATGTCTCAGTTAGCCCGAAGGAAGCTGACGAGCGCGAGTTCCTATTTGTCACCTAAACCCGCGCCGATTACAGCGGTTTTAGATGAATCTCCCTCCTGGAGCTGGATTGTCTTGAGGGCCACGTCGTCAGTCGACTGGATGCTTGACTTGCTGGCCTTCTTGGAGGGAATCTCCAGCCCGGACTGGGATAACTGCTGCGTGGCCGCGAGTACTTCTCCAGAAGCATCTGGCACACGAGTAGTCGAGGTGTACTGAATTGCCTCCTGATTGCAGTCATACGACTTCTTCAAGTCGCCTCGGAGAGTAAGAACTCCACTTAACCCTGGCATCTTGAGAAGAAGATAAACGTAATGTGGCACTGCCATAAACTTGGCAAGTGCCGGATGGCCCGAAATTGCATGGTAAGAAGATTCGAAGTTAGCTACTTCGAACTTGATAAACTCAGTGCGGTAGTTCTCCCTCGTGCCAAAGGTGACTGGGAGGACAACCGTACCAAGTGGTTGTGCCGCGTTACCTAGGATGATGCCGTAAAAAGGGGACTTGCTGGGAACCAGCATGTCCTTGAAATCCAGACCCATCTTCCTCAAAGTGCTAACGAAGATGAGGTTGAGCCCGCTTCCGCCATCGATGAGGACCTTGGTAAGCTTGACCTCTGCCACCACAGGATCGAGGACCAAGGGGAACTTTCTGGATTCCGAAAAGCTCGTCCATTGGAGCAGTCGTGGTACTGCTGGCTCGACGAACATGATCTCCCGGAGAAGCAGCTTCTGGTCCCGCCTGGAGCTAGAATCCTCGTCTCCCCCGAAGATTACATTGACGACCTTCGAAGCGTCCTAGAACTTTGGGTTGCGCCCTTGGTCGTCGTGGTCATCATCCTTGGGTTCTTTGTCCGCAGGATTCTTGTTCTTCTTACCACCACCGGAGTTGCTGAACGTCCTCCGAAGGTGATAACAGTCAATGGCAGCGTGGTTGGCACCTGGGTGCCACGGGCACTTTTTCTGCAGGAGCTTCTCAAACTCCTCCTGCGTTGTCGACTTCTTGCCCCACGAAGGACGATCTAAAGCCGTGATGATATCATCTGGCTTTCGTTTTCAGGGTGGACCCGAAAAGTCCCGCTGGCCTTTACCGTTGCGGTTGTCGTTTGGGCGCCTCAGGTTGCTATCTTGATGCCGCGGGAACCGCTCCTGCATCTTCTCCTCCTGTTCGGACCAATCGTGCATCATATCACGAAGGCCCGCAACGGTCTTTGGCCTATTCCACCCAAAATCTCTGTAGATGCCTGGGTCAGTGATGCCGTTGTAGAGGCAGTCTATGATGTCGTCCTCCGAGATGTTCATGATGGTGGCACGGACGTCGAAGAAGCGACGTGTGTAGGACCGCAAGAGCTTGTTACATTCCTGTTTACACTAGGCAAGATCGTGACGAGTACCTGCACGAGCGATCGCGCCCTGGAAGTTGTCGATGAAGAACTTCTTGAGTCGCTCCCAGGAGTCGATGGAGTTGCTGCTAAGGCTCTCTAGCCAGGTGAGCGGCACAGGGTCCAAAACCATCGGAAAGTAGACGACTTTGGTGATGCTTGAGCCCCCTACAACCTCAATGGCCGTGGAATAGCAACGGAGCCACTGCTGAGGAGCCTGCTTGCCGTCGTACTTGGTGATGCCGATCGGCTTGAAGCCCTCCGGGTACTTATAGCTGCTGAGCCGTGCAGAGAAAGCTGGAAAATGATCACTGCAATAAGTCCCTTCAGTCTCGACTTCTTCACGTACCTTACGCCTGGAGGAGATCACAGTCCGTGCATCGCGGCCTTCATTGATGTGCTGGCGCAAGTCTTCTGTAGGATGCCGATGATTGGCCTATCGTGGGTTACCCCCCGAAGTTGGCTGTTGCCTCCCGCCAGGGGCCTGGCTCCCACGAGCGTTGTTGTTGTTGTGCCTGGGCTGAAGTTTAGGGCGACCGCTAGCCGTTCGGCTGTGAGCCTGGCTCCGATTCTCACCCACGCGCTCCTCCCTGATGGTGGAAGCTGGATTTTGTTGATCCAACTGGATCCAGGCCCTCTGCACGTAAAGGAGTGCTTGGCGCATGTCCGGATTGTGGATGCGCTCGAGGATGGCCGTGACCCTGGCAAACTTATAGTTGCTGAACCGTGCAAAGAAAGCCGGAAAACGATCACTGCAATCAGTCCCTTCCGTCTCGACTTCTTCACGTACCTTACGCCTGGAGGAGATCACAGTCCGCGCATCGCGGCCTTCATTGATGTGCTGGCGCAAGTCTTCTGTAGGAGGCCGATGATTGGCCTATTGTCACACCCGATTTATAAGAACATAAATCGAGCAATCATATATGCGCCAGGATCAAGTCACGCATATATACAACAGATTATCAAGATATCACAACACATGTCACGAATAAAAGCGTATAAATTATAAAATGAATATCTTTATTACAACTGAATCAAGAATCAGTTCAAGGAATGCGGAAACGTAAAATGAATACATGAAGAGCAGGGCGCCACAAGGACGTCGACTGGGAGACAAACGCCTAGAAGTCATCGAAGCCGCTGACGTAGTCCTCCACGTTGCCGGGCACTGAGCAGCAGTCGAAAATATCCGAAATAGAACAGAAGCGTAGAGAGGCAAGTGTGAGTACAAACTAGTACTCAACAAGTATAACACAAACTATGAGGCTCTAGGCTAGCTGACTCAACTGCATTAGCTTTTAGTCTTGGCAAATTTTATTAAAGCTAGTTACTACCAGTGGATGAGTTACCATAAACCCAATTGCATAATAAATTAATCAATATTAATTAAGAACTACTGAGAACCACCCAAACCAGAACCACCCGGGGAATCTACCTAATCAAAGGTTGATAACCCCACTAATCAGACGGAGGATCTGGGCCGCTCATGACTGTGAGCACAGCTGATATATCAGTTTTACACTCTCGAGAGGTTGCACAACTTTACCCACAAGTCGTGAGCTGCGCTAGTGGTTCATCACACTTCCTTAGGTGAGATGGCTAGCAAGCACACTACGAGACCGTTACAAAGGATCACGTTGGTAAGGTGTAACCGCTAAGGATTCTGGATCAGCGACGATGGGGCCCACCTCTGGGGGTACAAGATACACAGCACAGACCAAGCCGGAGGAGCAGGGACCATTGAAGCTTACCACCCCTCTTGCCCACGCAGGTAAGTTACTCCCGAACCAACACGACCTAATTAGTAAGTCAAGACCGTCCCATTCCAGTCTTGTGGTTGCGCGGTTGTCCCAGGTTGTCGCTCTATGAACCGGTCCTTATGGAGAGTGGCCAACCAAGCACTAAGCACCGTGCTGGCCCCCTAAACCAAGTTTCTAACAAAAACATCTTTTAAGGAGACGTGAACCACTCAAGCACACAGCACAGAGGGCCACTCTCACGATTAAGTTGCATATAACCATTAATCAAATCAATTTAAAAGGACCATAATATGTGAGAGCGCAGCACCTAGCACAACTAACCAAAATGCAACCCAAGGTATAATATACGGGATAAAAGTGGCTAGGAAATCCTTATAGGCATACAGTATTAAAATGCAGTATGAAATTGTATTAAAAAGTGATAGGAGGTTCATGTTATACTTGCCTTCCTCGTACTCTCCCGACTGCTGCTCGAGCTGCTCGGAATATGGCCGCTCCTGGTACTGCTCCGGTGGCTCGACGTCTATTCACGATCGTAACAGCAATACATGGGCCACACATGCACACACATGCAAATAAAAGCAAAATATAAGAAATAGTACATCAATACAATAGAACAGCACATAAAACAGGCCTAGAACTATTCTATGCATTACAACGATCGCGTGGATATAAAGAACACCTAAAACGGAGCTAAAACGCGAAAACTACGCTTAAAACAAGATCCAGGGACCTATTTGCGAGAAAAACAGAACTTCCAGGGGTTTCTGTGCGAAAACTGGGGACCTAAATGTAATTAAAGCATAGACTCAGGGGCTAGAACGTGAAAACACGCGGCATGGACGGCGGGTTCAAAATCTAGAAAGCTCAGGGGTCTAAACGAATAAAACTCGACTTAACCGCAATTACTTTTGAACTAAAGAGTACTGCGGGTTGAGTTCCCTAAAGGACAGGGGCTCTTTAGCAAAAACGACGGGCTGAACCGTTAACTTCTGTTCTGGGCCCTTGGATCGCCATCTAACGGCTCAGACTAGATCTATTACGCGAAGGGGTACGCTTGATTCTCATCCATCCGATCGGGATCTAACGCACTAGAGCCTAACATAAAGGGAATTCAATCCCACGCGCCGGATCAGGGATGGACGGTCGGGATCTAAGACACGGGCGAACCGGTACGAGGGAATCACATCCGCTGGATCACAATCTGTCGGTCTGGATCAAGGGGCTAGGGATCTAATCCTACCCACTGGACGCGAATCGAACGGCTCAAAAGCAAAGAAAGGTCCGGGCGGCGGTGGAGGTCACCGGAGCTCGGCTCCCGCGGCGGAGGGTGACTGGAGATCGCCGGAGAACACGCGACTGGGCGCTTCCGGCCTCGGTTCGGGGTACGGCTAGCACGGGGAGAGAGAGAAGATGACGGCGAACCCGTCTGGGCAGCCAGCGCGGGGGATTGGGGTCAGGTTAGGGCACGCCACGGCAGAGCGGCGGCAATGGAACGCCGGGATGATGTTCTGGCCACTAGAGAGGCTACGCGGCACTACCTCATGTGCAAAAGGGAGAGGGGCATCGGGTATTGCTCACCGAGGGCCCGAGACAAGCGGAGACGCGGTGCAGGGGCGACTCCGGCGGAAACTGGCGGCGAGGTAGGCCGGTGCTCGCGGACGGGTCGACGTGGCGATGCTCCGGGCGCCTGGATCCCTCGGTCGGGCTCGAGGTCGATCTGTGAAACTGGCAGAGGGGTCAGGGAGGTGTAAGGCTCACCGGCGGCGATCAATTGCCCGGAGTGGCTGGCGGCTTACCGGACACCGACCAGTGGAAAAGGGGCAGTGCAGGGGGCTCAAGCGGCTGGTCTGCGGAGGAGGCTGAGAGAGAGGCGAGGAACAGCTGCGGCTAAGAAGGGGGAGGGGGTTGACCGCCTCGGCGTGCGGATCGCCCGGCAACGGACGCCGCGCCTTCCGCGGTTCGTTGCGACTCGGCCTCACCCAGGCGCGGGCAAGCTTCTAGAAGGGGAAAGAAGGCTTGGGTGCTGGCCTGTGGGGCCATGCGAGCGCGAGAGAGGGAAGCCCAGGGGTGCGGCGGGGTGGCCCTCGGTCAGCGGCAGAACGGCCGGACCGGCGAGAGGAGAAAACAGAGGAGGCGCGAGGAAGGGGAAAGAAACGCCTGACCGGTGGGACCGACCTGGCAGAGAGAGAGAGGAAGAGCGGCCGTGAGTGGCTGCTCACGTGAGGAGAGAAGGGCTGGCTCGGGCTGGGCCGTGGAGGGAAAGAGAGAGAGAGAGGGAGAGGCGTGGGGCTGGGAAACTGGGCCGGGGTGAGGCCCACGCGGGGAGAGGAGGGGAAAAGGGGGCCCGAGAGGGAGAGGGAGTTGGGCTGCTGGGCTCTATTTTCTTTACTTCTTCTTTGCTTTTCCTTTTCTATACTCTAAGCATTCAAACAATTGCAATTGAATTCAAAATACAATTTGAATTCAAACCTACACAAATAAAACCATGCACCAGCATGAATGCACAAGCGAGTTGACTTATAATAAATTTTAGTTACTTGCATTATAAAATTACTTTAAATGCGAGATAAATTAGGGAAAACTCTGGAAATTTTATTTGAGCTCAAATAATTTCCTTAAAATTAGGGAAAATTACATTAGGGTGTTACAAACCTACCCCCCTTACAGGAATCTGGTCCCGAGATTCGAATAGGCTAGCTAGCAAAGAGATCGGGATATGTCTTTCTCAACTCATCTTCTCGCTCCCAAGTAGCCTCGTCATCCGTGTGATGACTCCACTGAACTCTGCACATCTTGATCTTCTTGTTCCTGGTAATTCTCTCGGATATCTCCAAAATCTTCACTGGATGCTCGATGTAGGTCAGATCCTCCTGCACATCCAACCCTTCTATCGGTGCTTGCTCTTCTGGCACCCTCAAGCACTTCTTTAGCTGAGACACGTGGAACACATCGTGCACTCCTGAGAGACTGGGAGGTAACTCCAAACGATATGCCACTTCACCTTTCCGTTACAACACCTTGAACGGACCAATGTATCGAGGGGCTAGCTTCCCTCTCACATTAAACCTGCGGATTCCTCTCATCGGCGAGACCTTCAGGTACACATGATCACCTACTGCAAAGGTCAGATCTCGACGACGAACATCCGCGTAGCTCTTCTGACGAGTCTGGGCGACCCTCAGGTTCTCTCACACCTGTTGTACCAGCTATTCGGCCTCCTCAACAATATCCGGACCAAACACCTGCCTCTCGCCAATCTGATCCCAATACAATGGAGTCCTGCACTTTCGACCATACAGGGCCTCGAAAGGAGACTTCTTCAGACTGGCCTGATAGCTGTTATTATATGAGAACTCTGCATAAGGCAGACACTTATCCCAGCTGGTACCATACTGAATAGCACAGGCTCGAAGCATATCCTCCAACACTTGGTTGGTTCTCTCTGTCTGCCCATCTGTCTGAGGATGATAAGCGGTACTGAAGCGCAGCTTCGTATCCAACGAATCATGCAACTGCTCCCAGAACCGTGAAGTGAACTGAGATCCTCGGTCAGATATGATCTTCTTAGGAACACCATGCAGACAGACGATCCTGGAGATGTACAACTCTGCGAGTCTAGCGCCAGAGTAAGTAGTGTTCACCGGAATGAAGTGGGCAACCTTCGTCAACCGATCCACTACTACCCATATGGAGTTGTACCCTTTCTGAGTACGAGGCAAGCCAACAATGAAGTCCATGGTGATCTCCTCCCACTTCCACTTTGGAATATTTAACGGCTGCAATAGACCTGCTGGTCTCTGATGCTTTGCCTTGACACGCTGACAAGTGTCGCAGATAGCCACATACTCCGCAACGGAACGCTTCATTCCACACCACCAGAATCGTTCCTTCAGATCGTAATACATCTTCGTGCTGCCCGGATGAATGGAATATGCCGTATCATGAGCCTCACTCAAGATCAACTTCCTGAGGTCATTCACATCTGGCACACATATACGTCCCTTGTACCACAAGGTACCCTGATCATCCTCTCTGAAATGAGGAGCCTTGCCAATCTTGAGCAACTCACGAATCTCCTGCAGCTTCTTATCTTTCTTCTGATGCTGCCTGATCTCTGCCTCTAGAGTGGGTTCTGCCTCAAATGATGTACCCGAGGTGTGATGGAAGAAACCCAGACTCAACTGCTCAAACTCCTCGCATAACTCCTGAGGCATCTGAAAAGCCACGGCCATGTTAACGTAGCTCTTCCTGCTCAGAGCATCTGCCATGACATTAGCCTTGCCCGGATGATAGTGAATCTCCAGGTCATAATCCTTGACCAACTCTAGCCATCTTCTCTACCGCATGTTCAACTCACTCTGAGTGAAAATGTACTTGAGGCTCTTGTGATCGGTGTAAATATCACACCTTTGCCCAAACAAGTAATGCCTCCATATCTTCAGAGCATGCACAACTGCAGCTAACTCCAGATCATGGGTGGGATAATTCAGCTCGTGCCGACGCAACTGCCGCGAGGCATAAGCTATCACTCTGCCTTCCTGCATCAGGACGCAACCAAGACCATCCCTCGAAGCATCACAATACACTGTGAACCTCTTGCTCTGGTCTGGCAGAGTAAGGACTGGCGCCGTAGTCAACCTCTTCTTCAGCTCCTCGAAGGCCTTCTGACGCTCATCAGTCCAAGAGAAATCCACACCCTTCTCCAGCAAGGAAGTCAACGGCTTCGCAATCTTGGAGAAATTCTCGATGAACCTCCGATAATAACCTGCTAAGCCCAGAAAAGAGCGGACTTCCTTCACTGTCTACGGTACAACCCAGTCAAGCACATCCTTCACCTTCCCGGGATCCACAGCAATACCTCCCTTGGAGATAACATGACCGAGGAAAGGAACCTCGTCAATCCAGAATTCGCACTTGCTGAGCTTGGCATACAGCTTGTGCTCTCTGAGCCTCTGCAACACAAGTCTCAGATGCTTTTCATGCTCTGCTTCTGACTTGGAATATATCAGGATATCATCAATGAATATCACCACAAAGGTGTCCAGATAATCCATGAAAACCTTGTTCATCAGATGCATGAAGAAAGCCGGAGCATTGGTCAAGCCAAAGGACATGACCGTATACTCGTATAGTCCATACTTGCAGGTGAATGCCGTCTTCGGGATATCCTCGGAACGAATCTTCAGCTGATGATAACCCGAACGCAGATCAATCTTCGAGAATACACAAGCGCCCTGAAGCTGATCGAAGAGATCCTCAATACGGGGCAACGGATGCTTGTTCTTGATAGTGACTGCATTCAGATCCCGATAATCGACGCACATTCTCTTCGCACCATCCTTCTTCTCTACAAGCAATACAGGAAAAGCCCAAGGAGAGAAACTGCGACGGATATAGCCCTTGGCTAGCAACTCGTCGATGGTCTTCTTAACTTCCTCATGCTCAACGGGAGCCATACGATAGGGCCGCTTAGCAATAGGAGCTGTGCCAGGCAAGAGATCAATAGAAAACTCAATGTCGCGATCAGGCAGCATACCTGGCAGATCAGCCGGAAAGACATCCGGGAATTCAGACACCACGCGAATACCATCCGTGGGTCTAGCCTCCATTTGATGAAGAAATCCAGAGGGCTCTGTGGCTCCAACAGTGACCTCCTGACCATCCGGTGCTGACAGAAGAACAGTCCTTTGAGCACAATCTATCCAGACTCCCCACTTAGCAAGAGTCTCCATCCCGAGGATCACATCAATGCCCTTGGTGTCTAGCACCATCAGATTTGCACTGAAATCTACCCCCCTTATGGCCACACTGACTCTGGGACAGAAGACATGAGACCTCAACTACCCTCCCGGTGAAGATACTAAAGTGCACCTCTTTAACGTGCTAGTAGGAATGCCATGATGCTCAACAAAAGACTGGGTGATGAAAGAATGCGTAGCACCCGTATCGAAAAGCACTGTAGCAGGATGGGTGTTGACCATGAACGTACCAATCACCACGTTAGGAGCATCGGCCGCTGACTCGGCCGTCACGTGGTTCACCCTGCCTTGAGCTGGGGCCTTGGGCGGTGCTGCACGCCCCTGCTGTCCTGCCTGCGCCTTCCGAGGGCAGACGTTGGCGTAGTGCCCCGGCTCGCCGCAGTGGAAGCACACTCGCGGAAATGCAGCAGCCTGCTGCCCAGGAGGAGGAGTGGGCGCTCCCTGCCTCTGAGCTGGTGGAGCCGGAGGCGCTAGAAGCCTCTGACCCTGTCCCGCCTGCTGCTGCTGCTGAGGACGAGGCGGAAACTGCTGCCGCTGCTGGTACTGCTGGGGCGGCCTCTGCTGCTGCTGCTGTGGTGGATGCTGATAGCGGGGATGAGTGTTGCTGCCCGAAGAGAATGAAGCCATCTTTCTCTTCTTGTCCTCAATCTCCCGGCGCTTACGCTCGGTGTTGAGGGCAGCATCAACCAGCTGGTTGAAGTTGTCAAAGCGGTGGTTCAGCAGCGCATACTGGATGTGATCATCCAGTCCCTCCTTGAAATACTCCTGCTTTCGCTATCACGAGCGACGTCAGCAGGGGCGTAGCGGGCAAGCTGAAGGAAACGGTCACGGTACTCCGTCACCGTCATCGATCCCTGAAATGACAACACAGGTAACAAGGATAGAAATCGCTTAATAGGTCAGGCTTACGAAAGAGATCAAGGATAGATCGAAGCTCAAAAGAAATGGCAGATAACTCTATTCAAATTTTACCTGCTTAAGGGCACGGAACTCCTTCTGCTTCATCTTCATGATGCCCTCAGGAATGTGATGGTTCCGGAAACGCTCACGGAACTGGTCCCACGTGAGAGCATCACGGTCTCGAGCTGGGTAGGACTCCCACCAGTCAAGAGCGGAGCCTCGCAGCTGCCCTGCTGCGTACAGAACTCGCTCACGGTCATCGCACTGCGCAACAACCAACTGGCGCTCCACCGAACGAAGCCAGTCGTCCGCCTGGAGTGGGTCCGTGGCGTGAGAGAAGGTCGGAGGGTGACCTCTCAGGAAATCCGCACGCCGATCACGAGGCTGAGGCGGCGGAGGAGGCGGTGGCTGGGCGTGGATATGTTGCAGAGCCTGAACGGTGTTGTTCAGGGTCGCCATCATCTGCATCTGGAGCTGGAAAAACTGCTCCGGGGTCAGTGGTGGCGGCATCGGCAACGGCTGACCAGTACCCTGGTTGTCCTGCTCCTGCTGGTCAGAACCGGAACCGGTGCGCCTGGTGTTCACCATCTGATTGCAACAAACGAAATTTTATGAGAAAAGATATGGTGCAGCTGCGGGAATAAAACTTCGGAAAGATATGTCAGAGAGAAAGGAATATAGGTTTTACCCCCAACGTTCTAACTCAATTTTATTATTTAGTTCAAGTTGTGTTAGGTTGATTTGCATGAACAAGTTTAACTACTAGCCTATGCAATCAACCAAAAATCCAAATCAAACATTTGCACAATAACAAGCATTCAATATTTACAACTTAGTCGAGTTTATCACACTACTCGACTAACACACTCGTTCTAGCGTATTTTCATCGGGACAGCCTAAACTTATAGCTTACAGAGTTAGACACTCAGGCCAACATCTACGGAAAACTCAAGCTATTTCTTAGAGAAGTCAGGAGAGGGATAGCCAATCAAGGACTTAAGACTCAAGGAATAGAACCAAAAATGGATGGTTGAAGATTTACGGAAGCAAGGCAAGAGAAAATAAGCCCTAAACTCGACCAATTCTATCTAGGCTTCATCCTACAGTCGACACGGCTCTGATACCAATCTGTCACACCCGATTTATAAGAATATAAATCGAGCAATCATATATGCGCCAGGATCAAGTCACGCATATATACAACAGATTATCAAGATATCACAACACATGTCACGAATAAAAGCGTATAAATTATAAAATGAATATCTTTATTACAACTGAATCAAGAATCAGTTCAAGAAATGCGGAAACGTAAAATGAATACATGAAGAGCAGGGCGCCACAGGGACGTTGACTGGGAGACAAACGCCTAGAAGTCGTCGAAGCCGCTGACGTAGTCCTCCACGTTGCCGGGCACTGAGCAGCAGTCGAAAATATCCGAAATAGAACAGAAGAGTAGAGAGGCAAGTGTGAGTACAAACTAGTACTCAACAAGTATAACACAAACTATGAGGCTCTAGGCTAGCTGACTCAACTGCATTAGCTTTTAGTCTTGGCAAATTTTATTAAAGCTAGTTACTACCAGTGGATGAGTTACCATAAACCCAATTGCATAATAAATTAATCAATATTAATTAAGAACTACTGAGAACCACCCAAACCAGAACCAACCGGGGAATCTCCCTAATCAAAGGTTGATAACCCCACTAATCAGACGGAGGATCTGGGCCGCTCATGACTGTGAGCACAGCTGATATATCAGTTTTACACTCTCGAGAGGTTGCACAACTTTACCCACAAGTCGTGAGCTGCGCTAGTGGTTCATCACACTTCCTTAGGTGAGATGGCTAGCAAGCACACTACGAGACCGTTACAAAGGATCACGTTGGTAAGGTGTAACCGCTAAGGATTCTGGATCAGCGACGATGGGGCCCACCTCCGGGGGTACAAGACACACAGCACAGACCAAGCCGGAGGAGCAGGGACCATTGAAGCTTACCACCCCTCTTGCCCACGCAGGTAAGTTACTCCCGAACCAACACGGCCTAATTAGTAAGTCAAGACCGTCCCATTTCAGTCTTGTGGTTGCGCGGTTGTCCCAGGTTGTCGCTCTATGAACCGGTCCTTATGGAGAGTGGCCAACCAAGCACTAAGCACCGTGTTGGCCCCCTAAACCAAATTTCTAACAAAAACATCTTTTAAGGAGACGTGAACCACTCAAGCACACAGCATAGAGGGCCACTCTCAGGATTAAGTTGCATATAACCATTAATCAAATCAATTTAAAAGGACCATAATATGTGAGAGCGCAGCACCTAGCACAACTAACCAAAATGCAACCCAAGGTATAATATACGGGATAAAAGTGGCTAGGAAATCCTTATAGGCATACAGTATTAAAATGCAGTATGAAATTGTATTAAAAAGTGATAGGAGGTTCATGTTATACTTGCCTTCCTCGTACTCTTCCGGCTGCTGCTCGAACTGCTCGGAAGATGGCTGCTCCTGGTACTGCTCCGGTGGCTCGACGTCTATTCACGATCGTAACAGCAATACATGGGCCACACATGCACACACATGCAAATAAAAGCAAAATATAAGAAATAGTACATCAATACAATAGAACAGCACATAAAACAGGCCTAGAACTATTCTATGCGTTACAACGATCACGTGGATATAAAGAACACCTAAAACGGAGCTAAAACGCGAAAACTACGCTTAAAACAAGATCCATAGACCTATTTGCGAGAAAAACAGAACTTCCAGGGGTTTCTGTGCGAAAACTGGGGACCTAAACGTAATTAAAGCATAGACTCAGGGGCTAGCACGTGAAAACACGCGGCATGGATGGCGGGTTCAAAATCTGGAAAGCTCAGGGGTCTAAACGAATAAAACTCGACTTAACCGCAATTACTTTTGAACTAAAGAGTACTGCGGGTTGAGTTCCCTAAAGGACAGGGGCTCTTTAGCAAAAACGACGGGCTGAACCGTTAACTTCTGTTCTGGGCCCTTGGATCGCCATCTAACGGCTCAGACTAGATCTATTACGCGAAGGGGTACGCTTGATTCTCATCCATCCGATCGGGATCTAACGCACCAGAGCCTAACATAAAGGGAATTCAATCCCACGCGCCGGATCAGGGATGGACGGTCGGGATCTAAGACACGGGCGAACCGGTACGAGGGAATCACATCCGCTGTATCACGATCTGTCGGTCTGGATCAAGGGGCTAGGGATCTAATCCTACCCACTGGACGCGGATCGAACGGCTCAGAAGCAACGAAAGGTCCGGGCGGCGGTGGAGGTCACCGGAGCTCGGCTCCCGCGGTGGAGGGTGACTGGAGATCGCCGGAGAACACGCGACTGGGCGCTTCCGGCCTCGGTTCGGGGTACGGCTAGCACGGGGAGAGAGAGAAGACGACGGCGAACCCGTCTGGGCAGCCAGCGCAGGGGATTGGGGTCAGGTTAGGGCTCGCCACGGCAGAGCGGCAGCAATGGAACGCCGGGATGATGTTCTGGCCACCAGAGAGGCTACGCGGCACTACCTCATGTGCAAAAGGGAGAGGGGCGTCGGGTATTGCTCACCGAGGGCCCGAGACAAGCGGAGACGCGGTGCAGGGGCGACTCCGGCGGAAACTGGCGGCGAGGTAGGCCGGTGCTCGCGGACGGGTCGACGTGGCGATGCTCCGGGCGCCTGGATCCCTCGGTCGGGCTCGAGGTCGATCTGTGAAACTGGCAGAGGGGTCAGGGAGGTGTAAGGCTCACCGGCGGCGATCAATTGCCCGGAGTGGCTGGCGGCTTACCGGACACCGACCAGTGGAAAAGGGGCAGTGCAGGGGGCTCAAGCGGCTGGTCTGCGGAGGAGGCTGAGAGAGAGGCGAGGAACATCTGCAGCTAAGAAGGGGGAGGGGGTTGACCGCCTCGGCGTGCGGATCGCCCGGCAACGGACGCCGCGCCTTCCGCGGTTCGTTGCGACTCGGCCTCACCTAGGGGCGGGCAAGCTTCTAGAAGGGGAAAGAAGGCTCGGGTGCTGGCCAGTGGGGCCATGCGAGCGCGAGAGAGGGAAGCCCAGGGGTGCGGCGGGGTGGCCCTCGGTCAGCGGCAGAACGGCTGGACCGGCGAGAGGAGAAATCAGAGGAGGCGCGAGGAAGGGGAAAGAAACGCCTGACCGGTGGGACCGGCCTGGCAGAGAGAGAGAGAGGAAGAGCGGCCATGAGTGGCTGCTCGCGTGAGGAGAGAAGGGCTGGCTCGGGCTGGGCCATGGAGGGAAAGAGAGAGAGAGAGGGAGAGGTGTGGGGCTGGGAAACTGGGCCGGGGTGAGGCCCACGCGGGGAGAGGAGGGGAAAAGGGGGCCCGAGAGGGAGAGGGAGTTGGGCTGCTGGGCTCTATTTCCTTTACTTCTTCTTTGCTTTTCCTTTTCTATACTCTAAGCATTCAAACAATTCCAATTGAATTCAAAATACTATTTGAATTCAAACCTACACAAATAAAACCATGCACCAGCATGAATGCACAAGCGAGTTGACTTATAATAAATTTTAATTACTTGCATTATAAAATTACTTTAAATGCGAGATAAATTAGGGAAAACTCTGGAAATTTTATTTGAGCTCAAATAATTTCCTTAAAATTAGGAAAAATTACATTAGGGTGTTACACCTATCACGGGTTACCCCCCGAAGGTGGCTGTTGCCTCCCGCCAGGGGCCTGGCTCCCACGAGCGTTGTTGTTGTTGTGGCTGGGCTGAAGTCGAGGGTGACCGCCAGCCGTTCGGCTGTGAGCCTGGCTCCGACTCTCACCCACGCGCTCCTCCCTGATGGTGGAAGCTGGATTTTATTGATCCAACTGGATCCAGGCCCTCTGCGCATAAAGGAGTGCTTGGCGCACGTCCGGATCGTGGCTACGCTCGAGGATGGCCGTGACCCTGGCAATGTTGGTCACCGAGGTCCTGAAACCCCGTTCGCTTACGGCGACAAACTCAGGGTCAAGCTCGTGATACATAGATCGCCTACGCTCATTGGCCCTCCTTCGCCGGACCGCGCGGGCCCTGTTCCTAGCCCTCCGCGCCTCGCGATCGGCGTCATTCTCTTTGCCAACGTTGGCAGTGGCCTCATCTTTAGAGACCACTTCGAAGTCGACGATGGGAAAACCACCATCATCCTCGCCTTCTTCCGCCACTAGCACCTGGCGGGAGGTGAGCTCATGAGAGCTCTCGTCGACTAGCTCAGTCGACCCCTCCGCCGCGGTAACCAATGGCCTACCTTCTTGAAATTGCAGGGGCTCGAGGTGAGCCACAAGTTGACCCTTTGCCTCGAGTAGATCGGAGAGCGCCATGCCCCTCCAATGCACAATGTGCCCCCGGCATGGGGGTGACCATCAGATCACTGGCGCCAAAACAACCCAAAGCCTCCCGACA
The DNA here is from genome assembly GCF_002211085.1 of Panicum hallii. Taxonomy (NCBI): domain Eukaryota; kingdom Viridiplantae; phylum Streptophyta; class Magnoliopsida; order Poales; family Poaceae; genus Panicum; species Panicum hallii. Next base: position 14,388,331 of record NC_038043.1, read on the forward strand.
CACGGTGGCTTCAGGCTTTCCGCCCTTGAGCAGAAAGTCCAGGTCCTTCTCTAGCATAGAGAGGGACCCAGAGATGTTGGCCTCCTAGAGATTAGTGGCTGGTTTGCACGAACCAAGTTGGGATCGGTTGTGCGGGTCCCTAGATTGGAACGAGTCCAACCCAGGGGAAGTTGCTGCAATGCTGGAAGAAGTCGAGCCTGGAATGGACTCCATCTCGACCTTTGTTGCAGAAGCACAAGTCGACAAGTTGTCAAGATCATCGACGAACTTGTCGAGGTCGCTACGGAGATCCGCAGCGGAAGTCTTTGGCTTCATGTCGACAAGGAATCGCCAAAAATCGCCCACACCATCTGCGATGCAGACCCACGAGCAAAAACAAATGTCGTGCCCTGAGAGGGAACTGACTTGGTGAATTTGAAAGACGCCATCGAGCTCGCTGATGGATCTTCGACGCGCTCCACTACCTAGCGCGCCAGCTGTCGGTGTTTAACTGGCTGCCCACCGAGGGATATACCCAAGGTGGTAAGTTTTGGGTGAGGAGACGCCGAGATGAGGAGCTCGAAGGTGCAAGGAACACAAAACTTAGACAGGTTCGGGCCGCAAGATGTGTAATACCCTACGTCCTGTGTGGTGGTTTGTATTGCCTTTGGTGTAGAATGATCTAGAGATCGTGTTTTGAGAGGGGTCCCTATTCTCCCTTACATATCCGAGAGGCCAGGGTTACAAAGATACTAACCAACACCAGCTAAGGAATCGTACCAGAACATATCTCGAGTAGATTCCCTCTATATTGGTTAGCTCTATCTCTTATTTAAATAGGACAAATAAGAGATAAATGAGATAAATAAGAGATAAGACGGACTTAATCTCTTAAACTACGCTATGCACGCAGCCCTGTAGCCCCGGGTCTGACAGATATCAGCATGGATTTTATCGTTGGCTTACCCAACACTTCCCAGAGGTACGATTCTATTTGGTTAATCGTTGATCGATTAACCAAAACCACCCATTTCCTTCCCGTGCATACTACGTACAATGCTAAAAAGTATGCCGAGATCTATCTAGACCAAATTGTTCGTCTCCATGGAGTACCTAAGACGATCATCTCTGATTGTGGAGCACAGTTCATTGCTCGTTTCTAGGAGCAACTCCAACACTCTCTTGGAACCAAATTAATTCGAAGCTCCGCATATCATCCACAAACAGACGGACAAACGGAGAGGATAAATCAAATCCTAGAGGATATGATTAGAGCCAGTGTAATCCAATATGAAAAAAATTAGGACAAATACTTAGCTTTGCAGAATTCTCCTACAATAACAATTATCAATCGAGTCTCAAGATGGCTCCTTTTGAAGCATTATAAGGTAGTCGATGCCGAACTCCCTTGAGTTGGTCTCAAACCGGCGAATGTAAAATCTTTGGACCCGATCTTGTCACTGAAGCAGAAGAAAAAGTGAAGATCATTCAAAGTAATCTAAAGACAGCCCAATCTCGACAAAAGAGCTACGCGGACAAATGAAGGAAACTATTGCAGTTTGAAGTTGGTGACTTTGTATATCCAAGGGTATTTCCTACCCAAGGTGTTCAACGGTTTGGTATGAAAGGAAAACTCGCTCCTTGATACGTTGGACCTTTTGAAATTCTTGAAACTTGTGGACTCGTAGTTTATCGTCTTCAACTTCCTCCTCAGCTAGCAGCCATTCATAATATCTTCCATGTATCTTAGCTTAAGAAATGCATCAGAATCCCTACCGAGGTTATCAATTTCCAAATCATCAAAATCGAGTCAGACCTATCTTACACCGAACATCCGATCAGAATACTAGATACCAAAGAGAGAACCACAAGAAGAAAAACAGTCAGGATGTTTAAGATCCAATGGAACCATCACACTGAAGAAGAAGCGACTTGGGAAACTAAATCTTATCTTCAGCACAACTTTCCAGACTTCCTTAGAGCCAAACCAAGTATCTAATCATCCAATTCCATTCTGTTCCGGAATCTCGGGATGAGATTTTTTTAGGGAGGGAGGCTGTGACATTTCAGGTACTTAGGAGCTAGGAACACTAATTTCTAGTATAAAGTTGTGCTTGTTAGTGTGAAGTTTGTGTTTGTTGTGATGTATGCCTTTAAAAACATAAATACACGTTAAAGGGTATTTTTGTAATATTAAAATATTAGGGTTCTTTTTGTAAATTGTGTGTAAATGGGAGATAATTTTAAAAATGTATGAAGGGTTGATTTGCAAATGTAAGTTTTTACTCTTTAACCACTGTAAGAAGTGTAAATACTCCAAGACTTCATTGAAAAGGTAAAACTTATTTTGGATTTAATTGAAATTGAAGGATTTGTTGGCTTTTAAAAATAATTTCAGAACCCTAACTCTTTTGAAGTTGGACCCTAAAGCAAAGTGGTAGATCTTTTTAAGCTCTACATTTTAATTTTGGGCGCATTTTCATTAGAGCTATAGTTTGGAAGAAAATTTTACTTTACAGTGAACTCCTTGAACTTTTGCAAAATTTATGAACACGTCCTCATCTTCTTCCTTCTGCTTCCCCCTCTCTGTTTCTCTGCAGCGCAGCCCACCGCCCATCGCCGGTGTTTTCCCCGACCGCCAGCTGCCCCCTCACCGCTCTTCCTACGCCACCTAGACCCCAGCTCACCCGCTCGCCGCTCAACCGACCCCGCGGGTTCCTCCTCGCGCGGACGCGTCACGCCGCTAGCCGCCTGAGCCGCCACACGCACCGTTGATTGCCAGCAGCTGCTTGCCGCCCACCCGCGTGCCTCATTTTAGCTTGGGAATGCGCCCAGTAAACTTCTCCTTTCTTCTTTTCCCTCGCGCGCACCCGCATTCCTATTCTTTTCCCCGCTCAACTACTTCGCCGGAGCTCCTCTGTCAAACGCCGTCAGTCATCTCTGCCGCTCCTCCTCTCCAATTTCGTGCTCCACCAGCACCGTCGCATTTCACTGCCCCTTCTTGATCCGCTCTTCTTCCTCCTCCCGCGCACGCGCAGCCCAGAACGCCGCACCGGTGATCTCACTCTCCGCCGCCATCCTATTTCTAGTCGAACTGAAGTTCCATCCCTTCTCCTCCCTCGCCAAGAGCATCATCAGCACCATATCTCCACGTCGAAGCTCCCTGACCAATTCCCCTTTGCCTTCCTGCACTCCGGTCGTCGGAACACCGCCGTCGCCCTCGGAACCTCGCCACGCTGGCTCTGTCTCTAGTCGAACCGCAACCTCCGAGCTTCCCTTCTATTATTCCAGACAACTCCAAGTCCGCCTGAGCTCCTGAACCTTTTTCCCCACCTTTCCCTCGCCGCCGGTGAGCCTCCTCGCTGGATTTTGATCGCCGCCGCTCGGCTTCTTCTGATCAAGTCGATTAGGGACCCAATTGCAAGCCTCTATTTCTTTCTAGGGTCTTTTATGTAAAATACCAGGAATCAATCGGCTACACGTCTGAAGATACACGCCTGTCAACTACACCTTTATCGGCTACTTTTGCTGAAGAAAAATCACAGCCGATGCACACCCCATTCGGCTAGATAAGTTGTCTGAAAAACATGCTGTGAGTAGATCCGATCAGCTCTGTATTAACCTTCACCAAATAGCCGTTTTGAACAAAGTTTTTACACCAGAAACTCTACTTAAGTTTATTTCCTTCAAGTCTTTTTGTTATTTGTACAAATTAGTTAAGTCTTGAAGGGATGTATTGAATGTATTCTTGTTGGATTGCAACTTTATCATGAAAATAAAATTGTAAAATAATAACCATATGCTTCAAATAATTGCATATCATGTAGATTTGACGACACTCGCCGATGGTACCTACGAGCTAATCCCGGAACTCGACGAGGGTATTTCTAAAGCTCAAGTGAACATCGCCGAAGATCTTTCTGAAGCCCCGAACCAAGGTTCGAAAGATATTGACATCACTAACCCCAGCCTCACCAGTGAAGGCAAGCCCCGGTGCATAATCTAATATTTTAAATTATGCACTTATATTGTTATATATGTATCTTGTACATTAAGTGCTAGGAGTTGTTAAGAAATCCTAGTTGCATGAAACCTAGGAACCTATGTAATGTTTTCGAGTCTTTATCGAGTAGATGCTCTGCTAATAGGACCGGCAGAAGTCGAGTGATTTCCTGTCACTCGCGCGATATAGGATTTGATTGTTTGCTTTTCTGCAATCACTATAAGGATCACGGACGGGGTTATGTGTAGTATCATGGCTTGGAATGGTACCCCGTCTGTGTTGATGAATTTAATAAGACTGCAGTGTGTGGTAGTGGTGGTCAAGTGTTTGAAAGTACTAGCCACATACCGTAAATATGGTACGAGGTAAGCCAAGTACCTGATTGGCCCGGCAAGTGGACATATCCACCACCACTAGAATTTTGGTTTATGTACACACGCACCGACGTGTGGAAGTACGTTCTGCATAGCAGACGGGAGTACGGTTATACAGTCATGCTGTAGACGTATGTCCTGTACATTGGATGTGCGTATGGTCCTGCAGCCGCTTGTGGTGGTGCTGATCCACGACCCAGAATATGAGGGGAATGGTTGCCCGGAAAGGAAAGTTTCCGAGCGTGTGAGTTAGGATCCCTTGCAAGGTTATAAAATTCGATTCAGGAATCGTCCGTTTCTCGTGGTGATTGAGACCGCTTGATACTTCTGCCACATAGAGTAACAAGAGCAACAGTTGATGGAACAATATTGATGTATGCTTTAATACCTACCTTGCTTGTCTAGTATAGATGCTCACTTAGAATGGTTAATTGAACTAGAATCTAAAAGCTAAAATATGGAAACAAGGACATACTCTTTGTTGGTTTTTCAGCAAAAGAAACCTAGAGCCTTTCAACCTCTCATGGTCTAGTTATAGGCTAAGTATACCCAATTGACGGGTAAGCCTTGCTGAGTATTAGTATACTCAGTCTTGCTAGTAATGTGGTTTTCAGGTATGTCATTCGAGGGCTCAGTTGCTAGTTCCCTTTGTGTAACACCCTAATGTAAAATTTTATATTTTATATGTCATTCGAGGGCTCAGTTGCTAGTAATATGGTTTTTCTTTGTTTAGCTTGTATCTAATTATAATTTATTTCACAAAGAATTAAAATCTTATTTTAGTTCAACATGTTTGTGCATTCATGCTGGTGCATGCGTTTTATTTAAATGAGTGCATAGGGTTTGAATTTAAAATTCATTTGAATTCAACTAGATTTGAGTTGGTTTGAAAAAGGAAAAGAGAAAGGAAAATCAGGAAAAGAAAATAGCAAGCCAGCCCAAGCCGGGCCAATAGCCCAACCTGCAGACCACCTTCTCTCCCTTTCCTCTCCTTCCCCGTGCTTGGCCCATTCCTCTCTTTCTCTCTTTCCTTCCCCGACCGGCCCTCCTTCTCCCGCACGCGGCCCACACCGACCCCTCGGTGGCCCGCTCCTCCTTTCCCCGTGGCCTGCTCCGCTCGGCCCGTTGCCCCACGCTCCCCGCAGCCCAGCAACCCATGCCCACTCTCTCTCTCCGACGCTGCAGTCCCACCTGTCGGCGCCCCCGTCTCCTCCTTCCTTTCTTCTTCCCCGCGTCACCGGCCGCGCAACGCCCGGCCGCGATTCTCGCCGGCCGCCCCCTGGGCACCCTCGAGATCCCCGGCTTCCCCCTTTAAACCACCCCGCGCCCCCTGCGCCCTAACCCTAAAACCTACGGCCGCCACCGAAGCCCTAGCGCCACCGTCCCTGCCTTGCTCCGCCGCATAGAGCCTTTGTGCCGCCGTGCAATCGCCGCACCTCTGCACCCCCACCCCTGCAAGACCCCGCAGCAGCTCCGCCTGAGTACCAGGAACCTTCCCGAGCTCGCTTGCCTCGACCCGAGCCCTGCCCGTGTCGGAATTGAACCCGAGACCCGCCGCAGGTGAGCCAGTCCGCCGTGGCAATTGCTCGCCGCCGGCGATCCCTGGACCTCCCTGACCCCAGTAGCACCTCCGCAGGAACACCCCGAGTCAAGCCGTAGGATCCAGAAGCTCGGAGGCGACCTGCATCCACCACCTCCACGAGCTCTGACCCATCCCCGCCGCTCGACATCGCCGCCGGCCACGCTACACCGCCTTGTCCGCCGCTCCGAGCCCTCAGTGAGCATCAGCACATTCCCCTCCTCCTTTTGCGCTAGCTATCAGGGACCGTAGGCCGCACCCGAGACCGGAACGCCGTCGCCGACATTCCGCCGCCGCCGCTCCACCGTGGCCACACCTCTGCAGCGCAGCATAACCCCACCCGATCCCCGTTCTACCTTGCCTGTGCACTGTGCACGCACACACGGCCGTTTACCACGGTTCATGTGCCCAGAACCGTGCGAGCACGCGCACGCCGGTGACCTCCGCCGCGTAGACCTGCCGCCGCCACCACTCTCGCTGCCCAGAACCTTGCCAAGTGGATTACGCATGTCGCGCTGATCCTCCCTGACGTAAACCCAAGCCTTGTTGACCCCTGGAGCATCGAATCCGATAAAGTCCGGCGAGTTCCACGGTCACGCCGCCGTGGGATTTGACTCCGGTGACTGGCGCCGCCGCCCCGTGCGTTCCCCTTGATCTAAGCCGCCCGATCCGTAGCAGATGTCCAGGATTAGATCATGCTTTGTTTAGATCTGAGTCGCGGGATCGTGATCCAATGGGTTAGATCTATGCATACCGGTTCGCGGATCTGTTAAGGTCCGAGCCGTCCGATTTGAGATCAACGGCCAAGATTAGATCCAGATCAGTTTAGGTCCGGATCATTAGATCCAGATCCGGCGGTCCAGATTAGAAGGTATCGCTTCAGCCATGCTGTTTTGCTAAAGAGCCCCTGATCTTTCCCGAAAACAACCCGCAGTCCAAGTTAGTTCAAGAATAATTGCAGATCAGCCCAGTTTTTAGCGTTTAGGCCCCTGGCCTCTTAAAATATAGAACCCGCCATCCAGCCCCTAAGTTTTTGCGTGTTAGACCCTATGTCTATAGTTTAATTATGTTTAGACCCCTGGTTTTTTTGTGCAGAACCCCCTGGAAACTTCAGTTTTCTCGCAGTTTTTGTGCAGAACCACCCCTCTTGCCGTAGTTCTCGCGTCTTAGCTCCATTTTAAGTGGTTTTCGCGCTCACGCGATCGTTGTAACGTGTAGAATAGCTTTAGCTCAGTTTTGTGTGCTGTTTTATTGTATTGTTGTACTATTTCTTATCTTTTGCCATTGTTTGCATGTATGTGCATGTGTGGGCCATGTTTTGGCGTTACGATCGTGAGTAGGCGTTGAGCCACCAGAGGAGTACCAGGAGCCACCTTCTTCAGACGCGTTGGAGCAGCAGCCAGGAGAGTTTGAGGAAGGCAAGTATAACATGAACATCCTATCACTTTTAAATACAATTTCATACTGCATTTTAATACTGTATACCTATAAGGATTTACTAGCCACTTTTATCCTTTAGATATAAACACCTTGGGTTGCATTTTGGTTAGTTGTGCTAGGAGCTGCGCTCTCATAGACTTGGTCCTTTTTAATTAATTTGATTAATGGTTATATGCAACTTAATTATGAGAGTGGCCCTCTGTGCTGTGTGCTTTAGTGGCTCATGTGTTGTTAAAATATGTTTTTATAGAAACATGGTTTAGGGGCCAGCACGGTGCTTAGTGCTTGGTTGGCCACTCTCCATAAGGACCGGTTCATAGAGCGACAACCTGGGACAACCGCGCAACCACAAGACTGGAATGGGACGGTCTTGGCTTATTAATTAGGTCATTTTGGTTTGGGAGTAACTTACCTGCGGGGCAAGAGGGGTGGTAAGCTTCTATGGCCCTCACGGTATGAGGCTTGGTCTATTCTATGTGCTTGTACCCCCTCGAGGCTTGCTCCATAGTTGCTGATCCAGAATCCTTAACGGTTACACCTTACCAATGTGTCCTTTGTAATAGCCTCGTAGTGTGCTTACTAGTCATCTCACCTAAGGAAGTGTGATGAACAACTAGCATAGCTCACGACTTGTGGGTAAAGATATGCAACCTCTCGAGAGTGTAAAACTGGTATACTAGCCGTGCTCATGGTCATGAGCGGCCCAGATCCTCCATCTGATTAGTGGGGTTTATCTTTGGTGGTTTGGCTTGGATTTCAGTAGACTTATGAGTAATTTTAATTAACTATTCAGTAACTTGGGTTATGGTAATTCATCCACTTGTAGTAAATAGCTTTAATAAAATATGCCCAGATTAAAAGCTAACACAGTTGAGTCAGCTAACTGTAGAGCCTCATAGTTTGTGTTATACTTGTTGAGTACAAGTTGTGTACTCACACTTGCCTTCTCTACTCTTCTGTTCTCTTTGGGATATCTTCGACTGTTGCTCAATACCAGGCGACGTGGAGGACTACATCAGCAGGCTCGATGATTTCTAGGCGTTTGTCTCCCAGCCGATGTCCCTGTGGCGCCCTGTTCTTCATGTATTCATTTTATGCTTCCGCACTCATCGAACTGATTCTTGATTTGGTTGTAATAAAGAATTCATTTACAATTTATACGATTTTATTTCATGATATGTGTTGTGATATTTTGATAATTCTGTTGTATATATGCGTAACTTGATCCTGGCGCACATATGATTGCTCGGTTTATGTCCTTGTAAATCGGGTGTGACAGAATTGGTATCAGAGCCATGTCGACTGTAGAACGAAGTCTAGTTAGAAATGGTCGAGTTTAAGGGTTTCTTTCCTCTTGTCTTGCTTCCACAAAATCTAAAATCATCTCTACTTCTATTCCTTGAGTCCTAAACTTGGATCTGCTTGCTCTCTCTCTTGTCCTTCCTGAGAAATAGTTTGATCTTTTTTGTAGACATTGACCTGTAATTTTCTGTCTGTCCTCATAAACCTAGGATGCCTTTGCAAAAATACGCTAGAGTGTCTCTTTGTTTTAGTCGAGTGGTGTGATAAAGTGTGGATATTGAGTGTTTGTGATTGTGCAAAATGTTTGATTTGGATTTTTGGTTGACTGCATAGTTTAGAAGTTAAACTTGCTCATGCAAATCGACTTTAATGCAAATTTGAATTAAGTAATAAAACTGAGATAGATCGTTGGGGGTAAAACCGTACACTCTTTACTCTCTACCTTATCCTGCCAGATTTTCTTTCTGGAGTTGTACAATATCGGTCTCTTATAAATTTTGTTCTGCTGCAATCAGATTGTGAACACCAGGAGCACCGGTTCCGGTTCTGGCCAGCAGGGGCAGAACAACCAGAGTACCGGCCAGCCGATGCCGATGCCTCCACCTCTGACTACGGAACAGTACTTCCACCTCCAGATGCAGATGATGGCTACCCTGAACAACACTGTTCAAGCTCTGCAGCAGGCCCACGCTCAGCCGCCGCCTCCTCCACCGTAGCAGCCCTGCGACAGGCGTGCGGATTTTCTGAGGGGTCACCCGCCGATGTTATCCCATGCGGCTTATCCACTCCAGGCAGACAACTGGCTTCGTTCGGTGGAGCGTCAGTTGGATGTCGCTCAGTGCGATGACCGGGAGTGAGTTCTATAGGCGGCAGGGCAGCTGCGAGGCTTAGCTCTCGATTGGTGGGAGTCTTACCCAGCTCGGGACCGCGATGCCCTCACTTGGGTTCAGTTCCGGGAACGCTTTAGGAACCACCACATCCTTGCTGGGGTCATGAAGATGAAGCACAAGGAGTTCCTTGCGCTTAAGCAGGTAGATTAGAGTAAAATCTTTCCGCAACTCCTTTTGAGCTCAAGCCCACCCTTGTTTACCTCCGTGAAATAGGAAATGTTGAGAAATTTCCATCTTCTTTTCCCGGTACTTATCATTTCAGGGAGCTATGACGGTGACAGAGTATCGTGATTGTTTCCTCCAGCTCGCTCGCTATGCCCCCGCTGAGGTCGCCAATGATGGCGATAAGCAGGAGTGATTCAGGGAGGGGCCAGACGATCATATTGAGTACATGCTCCTGAACCACCGCTTTGACAACTTCAACCATCTGGTTGACTCCACCCTCAACACCGAGCGCAAGCGCCGGGAGATTGAGGACAAGAAGAGGAAGATGACTCCTGCTGCGTCTGGCAGCAACACTCAGCCTCGGTACCAGCACCCGCAGCAGCAGCAGAGGCCACTTCAGCCGTACCAGCCGCGATAGCAGCAGTACCCGCCTCGTCCTTAGCAGCAGCAGCAGGCGGGGTAGGGCCAGAGGTTCCCAGTACCTCCAGCACGCCTAGCTCCACCAGCTCTGTGGCAGGGAGTGCCTACTCCTCCGGCCAGACAGCAGACTCCAGCACTCCCATGGGCGTGCTATCACTGTGGCGAGCCGGGACACTACGCCAACGCTTGTCCCCGGAAGGCGCAGTTTGGACCGCAGGGGCGCCCAGCTCAGCCCAGGGCACCATCAAACAGGGCAGGGTGAACCAAGTGACGGCCGAGTCAGCGGTCGAGGCTCTTAATGTGGTTATTGGTACGTTCATGGTTAATACCCACCCTGCTACAGTTCTTTTCGATACTGGTGCTACGTATTCGTTTATTACTCAGTCATTTGTTGAGAAACATCGTATACCGGTATCCTGCATGAGGACTCTTATGGTAGTTACTACGCCTGGAGGCAAGATCCATACCTGCTCTATCTGTTCCAGGATTAGTGTGATCATAAGGGGGGTAGAGTTCCGCACCGAGCTTATCGTCATTGACTCGGTGGGTATCGATTGATCATAAGGGGGGTAGAGTTCCGCACCGATCTTGGAATGGAGACCCTTGCTAGATGGGGTGTCAGGATTGATTGTGCTTAGACGACGGTCCACTTGTCAGCACCGGATGGACAGGAAGTCACAATCAGTGCTTCGGAGCCCTCTGGATTTCTTTGTCAGATGGAGGCTAGACCCACGGATGGCATTTGCGTGGTGTCTGAATTCCCGGATGTTTTTTCGGATGATTTGCTAGGTATGCCGCCTAATCGTGACATTTAGTTTTCCATTGATCTCTTGCCTGGCATAGCTCCTATTGCTAAGCGGCCCTATCGTATGGCACCCGTTAAGCATAAGGAAGTTAAGAAGACCATCGATGAGTTGCTAGCCAAGGGCTATATCCATCGCAGCTTCTCTCCTTGGGCTTTTCCTGTATTGCTTGTAGAGAAGAAGGATGGCGCGAAGAGAATGTGCGTCGATTATCGGGATCTGAACGCAGTTACCATCAAGAACAAGCATCCATTGCCCTGCATAGAGGATCTTTTTTATCAGCTTCAGGGTGCTTGTGTATTCTCGAAGATTGTCTGTGTTCTGGGTATCATCAGTTGAAGATTCATCCCGAGGATATCCCGAAGACGGCATTCACCTGCAAGTATGGCCTATATGAGTATACGGTCATGTCCTTCGGCTTAACCAATGCTCCGGCTTTCTTCATGCATTTGATGAACAAGGTTTTCATGGAATATCTGGACACCTTTGTGGTGATATTCATTGATGATATCCTGGTATATTCCAAGTTAGAGGCAGGGCATGAGAAGCATCTGAAGCTCATGTTGCAGAGGTTGAGAGAGCACAAGCTGTATGCCAAGCTCAGCAAGTGTAAATTTTGGATTGACGAGGTTCCATTCCTCGGTCATGTCATCTCCAAGGGAGGTATTGCGGTGGACCCCAGCAAGGTGAAGGATGTGCTTGACTGTGAGGTGTCGTATTCTGTGAAGGAAGTTCGTTCCTTTCTGGGCTTAGCAGGATATTATCGGAGGTTCATTGAGAATTTCTCCAAGATTGCGAAGCCTTTGACTTCCTTGCTGGAGAAGAGTGTGGATTTCTCTTGGACTGATGAGCGTTAGATGGCCTTCGATGAGCTGAAGAAGAGGTTAACTACGGCGCCAGTCCTTACTCTGCCAAACCAGAGCAAGAGGTTCACAGTGTATTGTGATGCTTCGAAGGATGGCCTCGGTTGCGTTCTGATGCAGGAAGGCAGAGTTATAGCTTATGCTTCACGGCAATTGCGCCGGCACGAGCTGAATTACCCCACGCATGATCTGGAGTTAGCCGCAGTTGTGCATGCTCTGAAGATATGGAGGCATTACTTGTTTGGGCAAAGGTGTGATATTTACACCGATCACAAGAGCCTCAAGTACATTTTCACTCAGAGTGAGCTGAACATGCGGCAGAGAAGATGGCTAGAGTTAGTCAAGGATGATGACCTGGAGATTCACTATCATTCGGGCAAGGCCAATGTTGTAGCAGATGCTCTGAGCAGGAAGAGTCATGTCAATATGGCCATGGCTTTTCAGATGCCTCAGGAGTTATGCGAGGAATTTGAGCAGTTGAGTCTAGGTTTCTTGCATCACACCTGGAGTGCATCATTCGAGGTAGAACCCACTCTAGAGGCAGAGATCAGGCAGCATCAGAAAGAAGATAAGAAGCTGCAGGAGATCCGTGAACTGCTCAAGATTGGCAAAGCACCTCATTTCAGAGAGGATGATCAGGGTACCTTGTGGTACAAGGGCCGGTATGTGTGCCAGATGTAAAGGATCTCAGGAAGCTGATTTTGAGTGAGGCTCATGATACAGCATATTCCATTCATCCGGGCAGCACGAAGATGTATTATGACCTCAAGTAATGATTTTGGTGGTATGGGATGAAGCATTCCGTTGCAGAGTACGTGGCTATCTGTGACAGCTGTCTGCGTGTCAAGGCAGAGCATCAGAGGCCACCAGGTCTATTGCAGCTGTTGAAGATTCTAGGGTGGAAGTGGGAGGAGATCACTATGGACTTCATTGTTGGATTGCCTCGTACTCAAAAAGGGTACAACTCTATATGGGTAGTAGTGGATCGGTTGGCGAAGGTGGCCCACTTCATTCCAGTGAACACTACTTACCCCGGTGCTAGACTCACAGAGTTTTACATCTCCAGGATCGTCTGTCTGCATAGTGTTCCGAAGAAGATCATATCTGATCGAGGATCTCGGTTCACTTCATGGTTCTGGGAGTAGCTGCATGATTCGTTGGATACGAAGCTGCATTTCAGTACTGCCTATCATCCTCAGACAAATGGGCAGACAGAGAGAACCAACCAAGTGTTGGAGGATATGCTTCGAGCCTGCGCTATTCAGTATGGTACTAGCTGAGATAAATGCCTGCCATTTGCAGAATTTTCCTATTACAATAGTTATTAGGCCAGTTTGAGGAAGTCTCCTTTCGAGACCCTGTACGGTCGGAAGTGCAGAACTCTGCTGTATTGGGATTAGATTGGCGAGAGGCAGGTATTCGGTCCAGATATTATCGAGGATGCAGAACAGCTGGTACAGCAGGTACGAGAGAACCTGAGGGTCACCCAGACTCGTTAGAAGAGCTATGCGGATGTCCGGCGATGGGATCTGACCTTTGTAGTGGATGATCATGTGTATCTGAAAGTCTCACCGATGAGAGGAATCCGTAGGTTTAATGTGAAAGGGAAGCTAGCTCCTAGATACATCGGTCCGTTCAAGGTGTTGGGATGGAAGGGTGAGGTAGCATACCGTTAGGAGTTACCTCCCCATCTCTCAGGAGTGCAAGATGTCTTCCATGTCTACTAGCTAAAGAAGTGCTTGAGAGTGCCAGAAGAGCAAGCACCGTTGGAAGGGTTGGAAGTCCAGGAGGATCTGACCTACACCGAGCATCCGGTGAAGATTCTGGAGACGTCTAAGAGAGTTACTAGGAACAAGAGGATCAAGATGTGCCGTGTTCAGTGGAGTCATCACACCGAGGATGAGGCTACTTGGGAGCGAGAAGATGAGTTGAAGAAGACATACCCCGATCTCTTTGCTAGCTAGCCTATCTGAATCTCGGGACGAGATTCCTGTAAGGGGGCTAGGTTTGTAACACCCTAATGTAAAATTTCATATTTTATAATGAGTTTAATTGGCTTTAATAAAGTTTCTAAGGTTTTTCTTTGTTTAGCTTGCATCTAATTATAATTTATTTCACAAAGAATTAAAATATTATTTTAGTTCAACATGTTTGTGCATTCATGCTGGTGCATGGGTTTTATTTAAATGAGTGCATAGGGTTTGAATTCAAAATTTATTTGAATTCAACTAGATTTGAGTTGGTTTGAAAAAGGAAAAGAGAAAGGAAAATCAGGAAAAGAAAATAGCAAGCCAGCCCGAGCCGGCCCAACAGCCCAACCTGCAGACCACCTTTTCTCCCTTTCCTCTCCTTCCCCGCGCTCGACCCATTCCTCTCTTTCTCTCTTTCCTTCCCCGACCGGCCCTCCTTCACCCGCACGCGGCCCACACCGACCTCTTGGCCCAGCTAGCACGGCCCGCTCCTCCTTTCCCCACGGCCTGCTCCGCTCGGCCCGTTGCCCCGCGCTCCCCACAGCCCAGCAACCCACGCCTGCTCTCTCTCTCCGACGCTGCAGTCCCACCTATCGGCGCCCCCGTCTCCTCCTTCCTTTCTTCTTCCCCGCGTCACCGGCCGTGCAACGCTTGGCTGCGATTCTCGTCGGCTGCCCCCTAGGCGCCCCTGAGATCACCGGCTTCCCCCTTTAAACCACCCCGCGCCCCCTGCGCCCTAACCCTAAAACCTACGGCCACCACTGAAGCCCTAGCGCCACGGCCCCTGCCTTGCTCCGCCGCATAGAGCCTCTGTGCCACCGTGCAATCGCCGCACCGCTGCACCCCTGCCCCTGCGAGACTCCGCAGCAGCTCCGCTAGAGTACTAGGAACCTTCCCGAGCTCGCTTGCCTCGACCCGAGCCCTGCCCGCGCTGGAATTGAACCCGAGACCCGCCACAGGTGAGCCAGTCCGCCGTGGCAATTGCTCGCCACAGGCGATCCCTGGACCTCCCTGTAACACCCTAATGTAATTTTCCCTAATTTTAATGAATTCATTTGGGCTTAAATAAAATTTCCAGGGTTTTCTCTAATTTATCTCGCATTTAAAGTAATTTTATAACGCAAGTAATTAAAATTTATCATGGGATCAACTTGCTTGTGCATTCATGCTGGAGCATTGTTTTAATTGTGTTGAGTTTATAGGTTTGAATTCAAAATTGTATTTTGAATTCAATTAGATTTGTTTGAATTAGTTGAGTATAGAAAAGAAAAGGAAAAGAAGAAGGAGAGAAAAACAACCCAAAGCCTTGGCCCAGCCCAGCTCTCGTTTCCCTCTCCTTCTCCCGAATGGGCCACGGCGGCCCAGCTACCCCTCTTCCCCCTCGGGCCCCCTCCCTCCTCTCCCCTCCCCGCTTGGGCCGCGCCGGCCCAGCTTGCCCCATTCCCCAGCCCGAGCCGCGCGCCCGCTCTCCCCTCCCTTCCTTTCTCTCTCTGACTCAGCAGCCCCACGCGTCAGCGCCTTTCTTCTCCCCCTCCTTCTTCCTCCCCAGCGCGCAACGGCCCCGAGATCGCCGGCGACCTTCTCTCCCCGGGCCCGCTCGCCAGTGTGGCTCCGCCGCCCTACAAAGAGCAGCCCCAACCATCTGAACCCTAACCCTAGCTCTTGCGTCGCCCGAGGACCTCCAGCGCCGCCGCCCTCTTTTCCTCCGCCGCACCACCTTCTCTGCGCCACCGTGGGCACGCCGTTCCAACGCGCCACGGCCCGCGAGAGCTTGCGCCTCAGCACCGCCTCACCACCTAGGAGCTCCAGCGCCCTTCACCCGCGACCTCGGCCCATTCCTCGGTCCGAATTTCTCCCGGAACACCGCCGCGGGTAAGTCCACCGCCGCCGAAATTGCTCGCCGCCGGTGAGCCCCACGCCTCCCTGACCCCTCTGCCAGCTTCACAGGTCAACCCCGAGCCGACCGTGGGATCCAGACGCCTGGGGTACCCCGGCATCACCTTCCTCCGCGAGAGCCGAGCCCTTCCGCCGCCGATTGTCGTCGTTCTCCTCCGTCCGCTGCAGCTTCGGCCCCCACAACCCCTAGGTGAGCACCACGCGTCCCCCCTGGTCACGATGCGCCAGATGTCGTAGATCATAGGCACCACCCGAGGCCGGAACGCACGCACGCTGGCGATGTTCGTTGCCCCGAGCTGCCTCTCCCCGCGAGCCTCTCCCTCCGGCCGATGCCGCCCCTTCCTGAGCCCACCAGTGGATTACCCATCCCGCGCTCGTGCTCTACAGCCAAACCGCAGGACAAAAGACCCACTGACGGCCCAGATCGCCTGCTCCGACGAAGCGCCGGCGAGGCACCGCCGCGGGAGCCGAGCTCCGGTGAGGGATCACCGCCAGCCCGTGCCTCTTTTGTTCCTGGCCGCCCGATCCGTATTCAGCGCATAGGATTAGATCGCGGTTGGGTTGGATCCGAGCCACGGGATCTAAATCCAACAGACGGAGTCCACGCGTACCGGTTCATCCGGGGTTTTAAATCTGAGCCGTCCGTCGTCGATCCAGCGCACCGTGTTAAATCCGAGGAAAGTGAGAGTCAGGAGCATTGGATCCAGATCCGAGGGTCACCGTGCGCACGTACCCCTTCGCTGTTAGGATCTAATCTGGGCCATAGATGCTAGATCCGGCGGCCCAGATTAAAACGTACCGGTTCGGCATGGTGATCTTTCTAAAGAGACCTCGGCTTTTTCAAGAATCAACCCGCAGTCCTCTTTAGTTCACAAGTATTTACGTTTTAGTCCTGTTTCTTCTGTTCGGCCCCCTGGAGTTGTTCAAAATTGAACCCGCCGTCCATGCCGTGAGTTTTAGCACGTTAGACCCCGAGTCTATGCTTTAATTACGTTTAGGTCCCCAGTTTTCGCACAGAACCCCCTGGAAGTTCTGTTTTTTCTCGCAAATAGGTCCCTGGATCTTGTTTCAAGCGTAGTTTTCGCGTCTTAACTCCGTTTTAGGTGTTCTTTATGTCCACGCGATCGTTGTAACGCGTAGAGTAGCTTTATACTAGTTTTGTGTGCTGTTCTATTGTATTGGTGTACTGTTTTCTTATAGTTTGCTATTGTTTGTGCATGTGTGTATGTGTGGACCATGCTTGATGATCGTGAGTAGACGCGGAGCCTTTGGACCAGTACCAGGAGCCACCGTCTTTTGAGCAGTTTGAGCAGCAGCAGCAGGAGAGTTTCGAGGAAGGCAAGTATAACATGAACCTCCTATCACTTTTAATGCAATTTCATACTGCATTTTAATTCTGTATGCCTATAAGGATTTCCTAGCCACTTTATATCCTTTAAATATATCCTTTGGGTTGTATTTTGGTTAGTTGTGCTAGGTTGCTGCGCTATAACACACTTGGTCCTTTTTAATTAATTTGATTAATGGTCTTATGCAACTTAATTCTGAGAGTGGCCCTCTGTGCTGTGTGCTTGAGTGGCTCACGTCTCCTTAAAAGATGTTTTTGTTAGAAACATGGTTTAGGGGGCCAGCACGGTGCTTAGTGCTTGGTTGGCCACTCTCCATAAGGATCGGTTCATAGAGCGACAATCTGGGACAACCGCGCAACCACAAGACTGGAATGGGACGGTCTTGACTTACTAATTAGGTCGTGTTGGTTCGGGAGTAACTTACCTGCGTGGGCAAGAGGGTGGTAAGCTTCAATGGTCCCTGCTTCTCCGGCTTGGTCTGTGCTGTGTGTCTTGTACCCCCGGAGGTGGGCCCCATCGTTGCTGATCCAGAAACCTTAGCGGTTACACCTCACCAACGTGATCCTTTGTAACGGTCTCGTAGTGTGCTTGCTAGCCATCTGTCACACCCGATTTATAAAGAACATAAATCGAGCAATCATATATGCTCCAGGATCAAGTCACGCATATATACAACAGAATCATCAAGATATCACAACACATATCACGAATAACATTAATATAAATCGTAAATGAATTATTTTATTACAACCGAATCAAGAATCGGTTCAAGAGTTGCGGAAGCGTCAAAGAGATACATGAAGAGCTGGGCGCCACAGGGACGTCGACTGGGAGACAAACGCCTAGAAGTCGTCGAAGCCGCTGACGTAGTCCTCCACATTACCGGGCACTGAGCAGCAGTCAAAGATATCCGAAATGGAACAGAAGAGTAGAGAGGCAAGTGTGAGTAAAAACTAGTACTCAACAAGTATAACACAAACTATGAGGCTCTAGGCTAGCTGACTCAACTGCATTAGCTTTTAGTCTTGGCAAATTTTATTAAAACTATTTACTATAAGTGGATGAATTACCATAAACCCAAATTGCATAAAAAATTAATCCATATTAATTAAGAACTACTGAGAACCATCCGAACCAAAATCACCCCGGGGAAATCTCCCTAACCAAAGGTTGATAACCCCACTAATCAGACGGAGGATCTGGGCCGCTCATGACTGTGAGCACAGCTGATATATCAGTTTTACACTCTCGAGAGGTTGCACAACTTTACCCACAAGTCGTGAGCTACGCTAGTTGTTCATCACACTTCCTTAGGTGAGATGGCTAGCAAGCACACTACGAGACCGTTACAAAGGATCACGTTGGTAAGGTGTAACCGCTAAGGATTCTGGATCAGCGACGATGGGGCCCACCTCCGGGGGTACAAGATACATAGCACAGACCAAGCCGGAGGAGCAGGGACCATTGAATCTTACCACCCCTCTTGCCCACGCAGGTAAGTTACTCCCGAACCAACACGACCTAATTAGTAAGTCAAGACCGTCCCATTCCAGTCTTGTGGTTGCGTTGTCCCAGGTTGTCGCTCTATGAACCGGTCCTTATGGAGAGTGGCCAACCAAGCACTAAGCACCGTGCTGGCCCCCTAAACCAAGTTTCTATCAAAAATATATTTTATGGAGACGTGAGCCACTCAAGCACACAGCACAGAGGGCCACTCTCAGAGTTAAGTTGCATAAGACCATTAATCAAATTTAATTAAAAAGGACCAAGTGTGTTATAGTGCAGCAACCTAGCACAACTAACCAAAATGCAACCCAAAGGATATATATAAAGGATATAAAGTGGCTAGGAAGTCCTTATAGGCATACAGTATTAAAATGCAGTATGAAATTGTATTTAAAAGTGGTAGGATGTTCATGTTATACTTGCCTTCCTCGTACTCTCCCGGCTGCTGCTCAAACTGCTCGGAAGATGGCTGCTCCTGGTACTGGTCCAAAGGCTCCGCGTCTACTCTCGATCGTCAAGCATAGCCCACAAATACACACATGCACAAACAATAACAAAATATAAGAAAACAGTACAACATTACACAAAAACAGCACAGAAAACTAGTCTGAAGCTA
The DNA here is from genome assembly GCF_002211085.1 of Panicum hallii. NCBI lineage: Eukaryota > Viridiplantae > Streptophyta > Magnoliopsida > Poales > Poaceae > Panicum > Panicum hallii. The sequence goes on from NC_038043.1 coordinate 14,407,486, forward strand.
TTTTATGCGTTACAACGATCGCGTGGATATAAAAAACACCTAAAACGGAGCTAAAACGCGAAAACTATGCTTGAAACAAGACCCAGGGAGCTATTTGTAAGAAAACTGGAGGTTCTAAGGGGTTCTGCGCAAAAACCGAGGACTTAAACATAAATAAAGTGCAGACACAGGGGCTAGTACGTGAAAACCCAAAGCATGGACTGCGGGTTCGGAAACCGGAAAGCTCAGGGGGGTCCGTGCAAGATTCTGGGTCTTTCTGGAATTATTTCTCAACTAACTAGGACTGCGGGTTTATCCTAAGGAAGCTCAGGGGCTCTTTAACAAAACTGCCACGGCTGAAGGGGTACACAGCTTCTAATCTGGGCGGTTGGATCTAAATCGCATGGTTCGGACGCATTCCGGTTCGGACGATCCAATCTAAACAGCGGGGTCCGGACGGTCCGATCTGGATCGGACTGGTCCGATCTGGCTGGCTCGCGGGGACGGCAGAACGGTCGCCGGAATTTGAGTCCCGCGGCAGCGCATCGCCGGCGCGCGGCGTTCCAGTTTAAGAGAGGGCTAAAGATCTATGACATCTAGCGCAAAAAGGACCAAGGAATGGCGGGAAAGCTCACCCAGGTCTCGTGGTGGCCGGAGCTGCAGCGGAAGATGGTCGGCGACGAGGTCTGAGCGGCGGAGCAGGCAGCGCTCGTAGGAAAGGCTGCTCCAGAGAGGCTCGAGGTCCCTTGGACGCGCGGATCGGTCGGGGAACTCCCTGCGGAGGTAACCAGGGGGTTAAGACAGATCAGGATGCAACGACGATGAGGAATTCCGACGGTGGAGCGGCTCACCGTCGAAGGTTCCTTCGGGAAATTCGGTCGATGCCGAGGCGTAGAGCTTCGATGCTGGGCTCGTGGAGCTTCGGGATGGCGAGAGGGAACGGACACGGGGGTTGTGGTGGCCCGGGGTGCAGCGGAACGGCTGGTCGGCGGTGAGGCCGAGGCGTCTGTGCGGCGGAGGGAAGAAGGAGACGGCGGCGCTGCGGAACCTTCTTGTAGGGCAGCGGAACCTTCTTGTAGGGCAGCGGCCCACATTGGCGTGCGGGCCCAAAGCGAGAGAGCTCGCCGGAAGTTTCGGGGGCCGTTGCGCGGCCGGTAGAGGAAGAAGGAAGAAGGGGCCGACAGGTGGGGTCGAGCTGGGGAAATGACTGAGAAAGAAGGAATGACTGAGAATAGAAGGAATGACTGAGAATATACGGAATGACTGAGAATATAAGGAATGACTGAGGATAGAAGGAATGACTGAGAATAGAAGGAATGACTGAGAATATAAGGAATGACTGAGGATAGAAGGAATGACTGAGAGGAAAGAAGGAATGACTGACCTACTTTCCTGTTTCCTCCCTTTTCTTTTTCAAACCAACTCGATTCTATTTGAATTCAACCCCTATGCACTTAACCAAATAAAACTTATGCACCAGCATGAATGCACAAACATGTTGAACCTAAAATAAATTTTAATTCTTTGTGAATTGAATTACAAATAAATGCAAGCTAGGCAAAATAAATCCTTAGAAAATTACTGGAGCCCAATTAAATTCATTATAAATCTCAAAATCTTACCTTAGGGTGTTACAAACCTACCCCCCTTACAGGAATCTCGTCCCGAGATTCAGATAGGCTAGCTAGCAAAGAGATCGGGATATGTCTTCCTTAGCTCATCTTCTCGCTCCCAAGTAGCTTCGTCCTCTGTGTGATGACTCCACTGAACACGGCACATCTTGATCTTCTTGTTTCTAGTAACTCTCTCAGATGTCTCCAGAATCTTCACCGGATGCTCGATATAGGTCAGATCCTCCTGCACATCCAACCCTTCTATCGGTGCTTGCTCTTCAGGCACCCTCAAGCACTTCTTCAGCTGAGACACGTGGAACACATCGTGCACTCCTGAGAGATTGAGTGGCAACTCCAAACAATATGCCACCTCACCTTTCTGTTCCAATACCTTGAACGGACCGAGGTATCGAGGGGCTAGCTTACCTCTCACATTAAACCTGCAGATTCCCCTCATCGGCGAGACCTTCAGGTACACATGGTCACCCACTGCAAAGGTCAGATCTCGACGACGCACATCCGCGTAGCTCTTCTGACGAGTCTGAGCGACTCTCAGATTCTCTCGCACCTGCTGTACCAGCTGTTCGGCCTCCTCAACAATGTCCGGGCCAAATACCTGCCTCTCGCCAATCTGATCCCAATACAGCGGAGTTCTGCACTTCCGACCATACAGAGCCTCGAAAGGGGATTTCTTCAGACTGGCCTGATAACTATTGTTATACGAGAACTCTGCATACGGCAGGCATTTATCCCAGCTGGTACCATACTGAATAGCACAGGCTCGAAGCATATCCTCCAACACTTGGTTGGTTCTCTCTGTCTGCCCATCTGTCTGAGGATGATAAGCAGTACTGAAGCGCAGCTTCGTATCCAACGAATCATGCAACTGCTCCCAGAACCGCGAAGTGAACTGAGATCCTCGATCAGATATGATCTTCTTAGGAACACCATGCAGACAGACACTCCTAGAGATATACAATTCTGCAAGTCTAGCACCGGAGTAAGTAGTGTTCACCGGAATAAAATGAGCAACCTTCGTCAACCGATCCACTACCACCCATATGGAATTGTACCCTTTCTGAGTACGAGGCAAGCCAACGATGAAATCCATAGTGATCTCCTCCCATTTCCACTCTGGAATCTTCAACGGCTGCAATAAACATGCTGGTCTCTGATGCTCTGCCTTGACACGCTGACAAGTGTCACAGATAGCCACGTACTCCACAACGGAACGTTTCATTCCATACCACCAGAATCGTTCCATGAGATCATAATACATCTTCGTGCTACCAGGATGGATGGAATATGCTGTATCATGAGCCTCACTCAGAATCAACTTTCTGAGGTCATTCACATCCGGCACACATATACGACCCTTGTACCACAAGGTACCCTGATCATCCTCTCTGAAATGAGGTGCTTTGCTAATCTTGATCAGGTCACGGATCTCCTGCAGCTTCTTATCATCCTTCTGATGCTGCCTGATCTCCGCCTCTAGAGTGGGTTCTGCCTCGAATGCTGCACTCGAGGTGTGATGCAAGAAACCCAGGCTCAACTGCTCAAACTCCTCACATAACTCCTGAGGCATCTGAAAAGCCACGGCCATGTTAACATAGCTCTTCCTGCTGAGAGCATCTGCTACAACATTAGCCTTGCCCGGAGGATAGTGAATCTCCAGGTCATAATCCTTGACCAATTCTAGCCATCTTCTCTGCCGCATGTTCAATTCACTCTGAGTGGAAATATACTTGAGGCTCTTGTGATCGGTGTAAATATCACACCTCTGCCCAAACAAGTAATGCCTCCATATCTTCAGAGCATGCACAACTGCGGCTAACTCCAGATCATGAGTGGGATAATTTAGCTCGTGCCAGCGCAACTGCCGCGAAGCATAAGCTATCACTCCGCCTTCCTGCATCAGAACGCAACCAAGACCATCCCTCGAAGCATCACAATACACTGTGAACCTCTTGCTCTGGTCTGGCAGAGCAAGGACTGGCGTCGTAGTCAGCCTCTTCTTCAGCTCCTCGAAGGCCTTCTGACGCTCATCAGTCCAAGAGAAATCCACACTCTTCTCCAGCAAGGAAGTCAAAGGCTTCGCAATCTTGGAGAAACTCTCAATGAACCTCCGATAATAACCTGCTAAGCCCAGAAAAGAGCGGACTTCCTTCACTGTCTGCGGTACAACCCAGTCAAGCACATCCTTCACCTTCCCGGGGTCCACAGCAATACCTCCCTTGGAGATAACATGACCGAGGAATGGAACCTCGTCAATCCAGAACTCGCACTTGCTGAGCTTGGCATACAGCTTGTGCTCTCTGAGCCTCTGCAACAAAAGCCTCAGATGTTTCTCATGCTCTGCTTCTGACTTGGAATATATCAGGATATCATCAATGAATATCACCACAAAAGTGTCCAGATAATCCATGAAAACCTTGTTCATCAGATGCATGAAGAAAGCCGGAGCATTGGTCAAGCCAAAGGACATGACCGTATACTCGTATAGCCCATACTTGCAGGTGAATGCCGTCTTCGGAATATCCTCAGAACGAATCTTCAGCTGATGATAACCCGAACGCAGATCAATCTTCGAGAATAGACAAGCACCCTGGAGCTGATCAAAAAGATCCTCAATACGGGGCAATGGATGCTTGTTCTTGATGGTGACTGCATTCAGATCCCGATAATCGACGCACATTCTCTTCGCACCATCCTTCTTCTCTACAAGCAATACAGGAAAAGCCCAAGGAGAGAAACTACGACGGATATAACCCTTAGCCAGCAACTCGTCGACAGTCTTCTTAACCTCCTCATGTTCAACAGGTGCCATACGATAGGGCCTCTTAGCAATAGGAGCTGTGCCAGGCAAGAGATCAATAGAAAACTCAATGTCGCGATCAGGCGGCATACCTGGCAAATCATCCGGAAAGACCTCCGGGAATTCAGACACCACGCGAATACCATCCGTGGGTCTAGCCTCCATCTGATGAAGAAATCCAGAAGGCTCTGTAGCTCCAACAGTGACCTCCTGACCATCCGGTGCTGATAGAAGAACAGTCCTCTGAGCACAATCTATCCGGACTCCCCACTTAGCAAGAGTCTCCATCCTGAGGATCACATCAATGCCCTTGGTGTCTAGCACCATCAGATTTGCGCTGAAATCTACCCCCCTTATGGCCACACTGACTCTGGGACAGAAGATATGAGACCTCAACTGCCCTCCCGGTGAAGATACTAACATGCACCTCTTTAATGTGCTAGTAGGAATACCATGATGCTCAACAAAAGACTGGGTGATGAAAGAATGCGTAGCACCAGTATCAAAAAGCATTGTAGCAGGATGGGTGTTGACCATAAACGTACCAATGACCACGTTAGGAGCCTCGGCCGCTGACTCGGCCGTCACGTGGTTCACCCTGCCCTGAGCTGGGGCCTTGGGCTGTGCGGCACGCCCTTGCTGTCCTACCTGCGCCTTCCGGGGACAGACGTTGGTGTAGTGCCCCGGCTCACCGCAGTGGAAGCACACTCGTGGAAATGCAGCAGCCTGCTGCCCGGCAGGAGGAGTAGGCACTCCCTGCCTCGGAGCTGATGGAGCCGGAGGCGCTGGAAGCCTCTGACCCTGCCCTGCCTGTTGCGGAGGATGGGGAGGAAACTGCTGCCGCTGCTGGTACTGCTGAGGTGGCCTCTGCTGCTGCTGTGGCTGCTGATAGCGGGGACGAGTGTTGCTGCCCGAAGAGGATGGAGCCATCTTCCTCTTCTTATCCTCAATCTCCCGGCGCTTGCGCTCGGTGTTGAGGGCAGCATCAACCAGCTGGTTGAAGTTGTCGAAGCGGTGGTTCAGCAGCGCATATTAGATGTGATCATCCAGCCTTTCCTTGAAATACTCCTGCTTGTCGCTATCACGGGCGACGTCAGCAGGGGCATAGCGGGCGAGCTGAAGGAAACGGTCACGGTACTCCGTCACCGTCATCGGTCCCTGAAATGACAAACACAGATAACAAGGATAGAAATCGCTCAATAGGTCAGACTCACAAAAAAGATCAAGGATAGATCGAAGCTCAAAAGAAATTGCAGAGAATTCCCTTCAATTTTACCTGCTTAAGGGCACGGAACTCCTTCTGCTTCATCTTCATTATGCCCTCAGGAATGTGGTGGTTCCTGAAGCGCTCACGGAACTGGACCCAGGTGACAGAGTCGCGGTCCTGAGCCGGGTAGGACTCCCACCAGTCAAGAGCAGAGCCTCGCAGCTGCCCTGCTGCGTATAGAACCCTCTCCCAGTCGTCGCACTACGCAACAACCAACTGGCGCTCCACCGAACGATGCCAGTCATCCGCCTGGAGTGGATCTGTGGCGTGAGAGAAGGTCGGAGGGTGACCTCTCAGGAAATCCGCACGCCGATCACGGGGCTGAGGCGGCGGAGGAGGCGGTGGCTGGGCGTGGATATGCTGCAAGGCCTGAACGGTATTGTTCAGGGTCGCCATCATCTGCATCTGGAGCTGGAAGAACTGCTCCGGGGTCAGTGGTGGCGGCATCGGCAACGGCTGACCAGTACTCTGGTTATTCTGCTCCTGCTGGTCAGAACCGGAACCGGTGCGCCTGGTGTTCACCATCTGATTGCAACGAACGAAATTTATTATGAGAACAAGATATGGCGCTGCTGCGGAAATGAAACTTCGGAAGGATATGACAGAGAGAAAGGAATATAGGTTTTACCCCCAACGATCTAACTCAAATTTTATTATTTAGTTCAAGTTGGGTTAGGGTCGATTTGCATGAACAAGTTTAACTACTAGACTATGCAATCAACCAAAAATCCAAATCAAACATTTGCACAATAACAAACATTCAATATTCACAACTTAGTCGAGTTTATCACACTACTCGACTAACATACTCGTTCTAGTGTATCTTTATCAGGACAACCTAAACTTATAAATTATAGGATTGGGCGACTCAGGCCAACGTCTACGGAAAACTCAAGCTGTTTCTTAGAAAAGCCAGGACAGAGATAGCAAATCAAGGCTTAAGATTCAAGGAATAGAGGCAGGAAATGACGTTTGAAGATTTGCGGAAGCAAGGCAAGAGAAAAGAAGCCCTAAACTCGTCCAATTCTATGTAGGCTTCGTCCTACAGTCGATATGGCTCTGATACCAATCCTGTCACACCCGATTTATAAAGAACATAAATCGAGCAATCATATAAGCGCCAGGATCAAGTCACGCATATATACAACAGAATCATCAAGATATCACAACACATATCACGAATAACATTAATATAAATCGTAAATGAATTATTTATTACAACCGAATCAAGAATCGGTTCAAGAGTTGCGGAAGCGTCAAAGAGATACATGAAGAGCTGGACGCCACAAGGACGTCGACTGGGAGACAAACGCCTAAAAGTCGTCGAAGCCGCTGACGCAGTCCTCCACGTTACCGGGCACTGAGCAGCAGTCGAAGATATCCGAAATGGAACAGAAGAGTAGAGAGGCAAGTGTGAGTACAAACTAGTACTCAACAAGTATAACACAAACTATGAGGCTCTAGGCTAGCTGACTCAACTGCATTAGCTTTTAGTCTTGGCAAATTTTATTAAAACTATTTAGTATAAGTGGATGAATTACCATAAACCCAAATTGCATAAAAAATTAATCCATATTAATTAAGAACTACTGAGAACCATCCGAACCAAAACCACCCCGGGGAAATCTCCCTAACCAAAGGTTGATAACCCCACTAATCAGACGGAGGATCTGGGCCGCTCATGACTGTGAGCACAGCTGATATATCAGTTTTACACTCTCGAGAGGTTGCACAACTTTACCCACAAGTCGTGAGCTACGCTAGTTGTTCATCACACTTCCTTAGGTGAGATGGCTAGCAAGCACACTACGAGACCGTTACAAAGGATCACGTTGGTAAGGTGTAACCGCTAAGGATTCTGGATCAGCGACGATGGGGCCCACCTCCGGGGGTACAAGACACATAGCACAGACCAAGCCGGAGGAGCAGGGACCATTGAATCTTACCACCCCTCTTGCCCACGCAGGTAAGTTACTCCCGAACCAACACGACCTAATTAGTAAGTCAAGACCGTCCCATTCCAGTCTTGTGGTTGCGTTGTCCCAGGTTGTCGCTCTATGAACCGGTCCTTATGGAGAGTGGCCAACCAAGCACTAAGCACCGTGCTGGCCCCTAAACCAAGTTTCTATCAAAAACATATTTTATGGAGACGTGAGCCACTCAAGCACACAGCACAGAGGGCCACTCTCAGAGTTAAGTTGCATAAGACCATTAATCAAATTTAATTAAAAAGGACCAAGTGTGTTATAGCACAGCAACCTAGCACAACTAACCAAAATGCAACCCAATGGATATATATAAAGGATATAAAGTGGCTAGGAAAGTCCTTATACTTGCCTTCCTCGTACTCTCCCGGCTGCTGCTCAAACTGCTCGGAAGATGGCTGCTCCTGGTACTGGTCCAAAGGCTCCGCGTCTACTCACGATCGTCAAGCATAGCCCACAAATACACACATGCACAAACAATAAAAAAATATAAGAAAACAGTACAACATTACACAGAAACAGCACAGAAAACTAGTCTGAAGCTATTCTACGCGTTACAACGATCGCGTGGATATAAAAAACACCTAAAACGGATCTAAAACGCGAAAACTATGCTTGAAACAAGACCCAGGGACGTATTTGTAAGAAAATTGGAGGTTCTAAGGGGTTCTGCGCAAAAACCGAGGACTTAAACGTAAATAAAGGGTAGACACAGGGGCTAGTACATGAAAACCCAAAGCATGGACTGCGGGTTCGGAAACCGGAAAGCTCAGGGGGGTCCGTGCAAGATTCTGGGTCTTTCTGGAATTATTTCTCAACTAACTAGGACTGCGGGTTTATTCTAAGGAAGCTCAGGGGCTCTTTAACAAAACTGCCATGGCTGAAGGGGTACACGGTTTCTAATCTGGGCGGTTGGATCTAAATCGCACGGTTCGGACGCATTCCGGTTCGGACGATCCGATCTAAACAGCGGGGTCCGGACGGTCCGATCGGGATCGGACTGGTCCGATCTGGCTGGCTCGCGGGGACGGCAGAACGGTCGCCGGAATTTGACTCCCGCGGCGGTGCATCGCCGGCGCGCGGCGTTCCAGTCTAAGAGAGGGCTAAAGATCTACGACATCTAGCGCAAAAAGGACCAAGGAATGGCGGGAAAGCTCACCCAGATCTCGTGGTGGCCGGAGCTGCAGCGGAAGATGGTCGGCGATGAGGTCCGAGCGGCGGAGCAGGCGGCGCTCATAGGGAAGGCTGCTGCAGAGAGGCTCGAGGTCCCTTGGACGCGCGGATCGGTCGGGGAACTCCCTGCGGAGGTAACCAGGGGGTTAAGACGGATCAGGATGCAACGACGATGAGGAATTCCGACGGCGGAGCGGCTCACCGTCAAAGGTTCCTTCGGAAAATTCGGTCGATGCCGAGGCGTAGAGCTTCGATGCTGGGCTCGTGGAGCTTCGGGATGGCGAGAGGGAACGGACACGGGGGTTGTGGTGGCCCGGGGTGCAGCGGAACGGCCGGTCGGCGGTGAGGCCGAGGCGTCTGCGCTGCGGAGGGAAGAAGGAGACGGCAGCGCTGCGGTCTCCAGAGGTGCTACTGCGGCTAGGTTTAGGGTTCTAGGACGCGGAACCTTCTTGTAGGGCAGCGGCCCACATTGGCGTGCGGGCCCAAAGCGAGAGAGCTCGCCGGAAGTTTCGGGGGCCGTTGCGCGGCCGGTAGAGGAAGAAGGAAGAAGGGGCCGACAGGTGGGGTCGAGCTGGGGAAATGACTGAGAAAGAAGGAATGACTGAGAATAGAAGGAATGACTGAGAATAGAAGGAATGACTGAGAATATACGGAATGACTGAGAATATAAGGAATGACTGAGGATAGAAGGAATGACTGAGGATAGAAGGAATGACTGAGAATAGAAGGAATGACTGAGAATATAAGGAATGACTGAGGATAGAAGGAATGACTGAGAGGAAAGAAGGAATGACTGACCTACTTTCCTGTTTCCTCCCTTTTCTTTTTCAAACCAACTCGATTCTATTTGAATTCAACCCCTATGCACTCAACCAAATAAAACTTATGAACCAGCATGAATGTACAAATATGTTGAACCTAAAATAAATTTTAATTCTTTGTGAATTGAATTACAAATAAATGCAAGCTAGGCAAAATAAATTCTTAGAAAATTACTGGAGCCCAATTAAATTCATTATAAATCTCAAAATCTTACCTTAGGGTGTTACACCATCTCACCTAAGGAAGTGTGATGAACAACTAGCGTAGCTCACGACTTGTGGGTAAAGTTGTGCAACCTCTCGAGAGTGTAAAACTGATATATCAGCTGTGCTCATAGTCATAAGCGGCCCAGATCCTCCGTCTGATTAGTGGGGTTATCAACCTTTGATTAGGGAGATTCCCCGGGTGGTTTGGTTTGGATGGTTCTCAATAGCTCTTAATTAATATTGATTAATTTCTTATGTAATTTGGGTTTATGGTAATTCATCCACTTATAGTAAATAGTTTTAATAAAATTTGCCAAGACTAAAAGCTAATGCAGTTGAGTCAGCTAGCCTAGAGCCTCATAGTTGTGTTATACTTGTTGAGTATGAGTTTGTACTCACACTTGCCTCTTCATCTCTTCTGTTCTCTTTGGGACATCTTCGACTGCTGCTCAGTACCAGGCGACGTGGAGGACTACATCGGCGGACTCGATGATTACTAGGCATTGTCTCCCAGTTGACGTCCCTGTGGCGCCCCACTCCTCACGTATTTATTTTACGCTTCCGCATTCCTTGAACTGATTCTTGATTCAGTTGTAATAAAGAAATTCATTTTACAATTTATACGTTTTTATTTGTGACATGTGTTGTGATATCCTGATAATCTGTCGTATATATGCGTGACTTGATTCTAGCGCATATATGATTGCTCGATTTATATTCTTATAAATCGGGTGTGACAGATTGGTATCAGAGCCGTGTCGACTGTAGGACGAAGCCTAGGTAGAATTGGTCGAGTTTAGTACTTCTTTTCTCTTACCTTGTTTCCGCAGACCTCCTAACATCATTTCCTGCCTCTAGTCCTTGAGTCCTAAGCCCTTGATTTGCTACCTCCCTCCTGTCTTCTCTGAGAAACAGCTTGAGTTTTCTGTAGACGTTGGCATGATGTCGCCTAATCCTGTAATTTATAAGTTTAGGTTGTCCCGATGAAAATACGCTAGAACGAGTGTGTTGGTCGGGTAGTGTGATAAACTCGACTAAGTTGTGAATATTGAATGTTTGTTATTGTGCAAATGTTTGATTTGGATTTTTGGTTGATTGCATAGTCTAGTAGTTAAATTTGTTCATGCAAATCGACCCTAACACAACTTGAACTAAATGGTAAAAGTGAGATAGAACGTTGGGGGTAAAACCTATATTCTTTTCTCTCTATCATATCCTTCCGAAGTTTCATTTCCGCAGCTGCACCATATTTCGTTCTCATAAAATTTCGTTTGTTGCAATCAGATGGTGAACACCAGGCGCACCGGTACCGGTTCTGACCAGCAGGAGCAGAACAACTAGAGTACTGGTCAGCCGTTGCCGATGCCGCCACCACTGACCCCGGAGCAGTTCTTCCAGCTCCAGATGCAGATGATGGCGACCCTGAACAATACTGTTCAGGCTCTTCAGCATATCCACGCCCAGCCACCGCCTCCTCCGCCGCCTCAGCCCCGTGACAGGCGTGCGGATTTCTTGAGAGGTCATCCTCCGACCTTCTCTCACGCCACGGACCCACTCCAGGCGGACGACTGGCTTCGTTCGGTGGAGCGCCAGTTGGGTGTTGCGCAGTGCGACGACCGGGAGAGGGTTCTGTACGCAGCAGGGCAGCTGCGAGGCTCCGCTCTCGACTGGTGGGAGTCCTACCCGGCTCAGGACCGCGACTCTCTCACCTGGGTCCAGTTCCGTGAGCGCTTCAGGAACCATCACATCCTTGAGGGCATAATGAAGATGAAGCAAAAGGAGTTCCATGCCCTCAAGCAGGTAAATTTGAATGGAATTCTCTGCAATATCTTTGAGCTTGATCTATCCTTGATCTCTCTCGTAAGCCTGACATACTGTGACGCCCTAAAAACTTACCAAAATCGAATCACGCGTTAGAACGTTTCGATTAAAAACCACTCGTCGCCAGACCATAGCCCTAACCCCGACCGTATCGCCATCCCATCCCGCGTCGCTCGGAAGCCTGCCGCTCGCGCGCGGTCACCGCCGCGAATAGCGCCGGCGCAAGTCATTTCTCGCGCAGCGCACGAATCCCGCGCGCGCGTGGCCGATCGGTCGCGGCTGCGGCCGCGATTGGCGCCGACGCGTTTTCTTTTCCCCTCGCCGTTCCCCTCGCGCCGCGCGTTTCCCCGCGTGGCCGACCGGCCGCGGTCACCGCCGCGACCGGCGCCGGCCCTTCTCCCTCCCTCTTTTTCTTTTCTTTCTTTCCCTTTATTTCTTTTTCCCTTTTTCCTTTTCTCTCCTTTTTCCTTTCTTTCTTTTCTCCCTCCCCTCCCTTTTCTTCCTCCTCCCTTCCTCCCTGTTTTTCCCCTTTTCCCCCCTGCTCCCGCGCGCGTGCCCGGCCGCACCAGCCGCGCCGGCCACCGGCCCCCCCCTTCCCCTCGCGCGCACACGCCGCCGCCCGCTGTGCCGCCTCGCCGCCCGCGCCTCCCCTGTGCCGCCTCGCCGCCCGCGCCCCCCTCTGTGCCGCACACCGCCGCCCGGCCCCCCCCCCCACGTGCACGGCTGAGCCCCGTCGCAAGCCACGGGCGCCATTAATGGCCGCCCGTGGAGCCACCCGCCGGCCGCCGCCTCCCCCTACCGCCGGCCGCCTATAAATAGGCCCGGCCGCACCCCGGCACCCCCCACAACCTGCCCCGCCACCTGGCCCCTCGCCTCCACCGCCCTAGCGCCGCCACGCCGAGCTCCAGTACCCGCCGCCGCAGCCCGCCGTCGCCCCGCCTCCGCGCGCTACCCCGGCCCGAGGTGAGGCCGGGAACGAGTTCCCCGTGGTCCCCTCCCTCTTTTCCCCCTCTCACCTGAGCCGCCCGGGCCCTAGGTGGCCGGATTTGGCCGCCGGCGCTTCCCCCCCCACTCTCCTCTGTTTCCTGTGAGGGGAGGAAGAAGAAGGAGGCCCTTTTGCGAAAAACCCCCTGGCCTCCCCTGTTTGTTCCAAAGAAACCCCTTTATCCATTCTCTTTTGCAAAAATAGCCCTACCCTTTCCGTTAATTCAAATCAAACCCCTCGGAACATAAACCTAAACATAATCGACACCTTTTAGCATGCTTAGGGTATTTCTAGGATTTACAAATAGGTCCGCACTCTTTCCGGATATTTACGAACAAGCCCTCGAACCCCCGTTTGAGCCCTGAAACCACCTTTAGCGCGTCATTTTATGTGCGAAACGACCTCCGATTGACCCGAAACTTTACCACGCCCCTTCTAGTATAGTTTTAGCCATGCCATCAAGAAACCACCCAGAGATATTGCCCCTAACTCCGTAACTAAATTATTTCCGATTCAAGCCTATCGGTAAAAGCTTTTAGTTCTTTCGCTTGATTGTGTGTCTGTTTGTTTGCGTCGTAGGACACGGAGTGAACGACGAGGTTCCCGACCGCGACCAAGCAACTGAGGACCAGTACTGCGACCCCGAACCCGAAGGACAGTGCTCCGATCAGGACTTTCCGCAAGGGTTTGACGATGGCAAGTTCAATTCCGCCCTTTGATGCATATTTTTGTCCTAGTTTTTATAAACACAACCCAATGGCCGTTTTATGAAATTGCATGGTTTTGCGTGCCGTAAACATGGTAGGATAGCCACCCTTGTTGTGATAACCATACCTTGAACACCTGATTTTATAAAGGAAACGCGTGTGTGTGTGGGAAGGGATAAAATGTGATTTTGGAAAGTGAGTCAGACGGGATGGACGGCATTCCTGTGTGGATTGCCGCTGGTGTGCTCGTACCTGTGTGGTAGGGCAAGGGAGGGAGATGTCCGTCCTGTCACCCCTAAGGACCGAGTTGTTGTGACATCTCACCTAGCTTCCTGACGTGCGAACCACTTGACCGTTGTATGGGCAACGGCTTGGCCTAACCCCACTAGTTAGTCTGATAGCCATCAGGAGAGCTGGGAGCAACGGGTGATCAAGGAGACGGGATAAGCTCTGTGTGACTTATGCCCCGGTTAAACCTCGGTGATAGGTCGAATGACCCCTTGATAGATCCCGTGGTGGCTAGTCAGGTCTAGCTAAGGTGGGAAAGGGCTTCGATGGGATCTGCACCGGCGCTAAGGTGTTCGTGTTGCGGTACCCCGCCTGTGGGTAAAGTCGCACACCTCTGCAGAGTTAAAATCTATTCGAATAGCCGTGCCCACGGTATTGGGCAAGTTACGGTGTGGTCACATAACTAGTGTTTCTCTCTGGGAATGATTGATCCAGTGTGAAATGTTTGGAAAGTATCCGGCAGTGGTGCCGTGTGCTACGGCGGACGGGGAGTCCGGTAGCAGTTTTAAACTAGATCCTGTGTGGATCAACACCGTGTGCCCCTCGATGCTTAACGACTTGTTTTTGAAAAATGTTTTGAAACGAACCTTTGCATAAAGTCAAGTTTTCCGCAAATGAACCATAACCTTATCCTTGGATTACCCTGTGCATGAATTCTGTTATAACCCCTCCGTGGGTGTGATTGGACTTGCTGAGTACGTTTGTACTCACCCCGTTCTTACTTTTCAGTGGAGGATCCCGACTACATCCCCGAGAACGACGAGTAGGGTCCCGTCCTGCACCCAGTCTTGCCTGTGGGTGAGGTCACCGTTGGAGCTCCGCATGGCGCAAGACTCTGATGATCCCCTGTTCGTAGTTAGTGTAGTAATATGGGTTTTTGTTGTAATCCTCGCGATAGTGGCGCTTCACTGCCCATTACCGCGAAGAGTTGTACGGTGATGTACCATCTGATGTAATAAAAGTGTTATCAGCCTCCTGGGACTGATAAAGTACACTTTTAAGTCCTCCCTGGTGGGGGGGACGCTTCAGGTGGTATCAGAGCCGTAGGCTGGCCGTAGGACGCAACCCTAGGAGCGAGACCCCTTTTCAGACCCTAGAACTTATCCTGGTTTAGATATTTTTCTGCACAAACACTCACCACCGATTTTTGCCTTGTTCCAGATGGCTGGCAATGGATGGGTTAGCGGAATCTGCCACGCAGAGCCCAGCCTCCCCAAGTTACTATTGCTCAGCCTGGAACGCGTCGGGGTTATGGAACCACCGGAGTATGCCTACCGTGAGTACATCGCCGGAGGCACCCTTCGGTGCGACGTAATGGTTTTTGTGGAGAAAAGCACCCGCTACCCTGATGTGGACCCTTGGTTCATCTCCACCACTGGTTTCCGCTTCCCCGACACCTATCGAAAGGCCGCTCGTAAAGCCCTGCGACGACTGCGTGTGCTCTACAGGCACCACCTTCAGCGGACTCCTATGGGATTTTTCCCACCCGCTGAGGGAAGAGGGCGCACCTGGATTGCCCGGATGAGGGGGCTTGGACGAGAAGAAGAAGATCTAGAAGATACGGTCTCCCACCTGTCTATTTACCTTACGGGCTTAGATGCACTCTGCAACGAGCAGGCGGCACAACTGAAGAAATTAATCCATGGAGTTGAAAAGTTAACCCAGGAGCTGGAGGAACAACGGACAAGAACCGCAAGCGCCGAGTATTCCTTAGCCGCCCTCCAAGCCCAGATGCAAGAATATGAGAACCGCAACGGAATAGGTGGATGGATCGAAGAAGAGGAAGAAGAACCCATGGAAACCCATTGGGATAAGGGTACTCAGACCGAAAACGAGATGGATCGGTTCCTTCCAATAAAGAAGCGCTCTATCAGGACCGAGGAAGAATCCCCATGATAGGATTAGCACCCCTAGCAAAAACCCTACCCTAATGACCACGTATCCATGAAAACTGTACCATCCTTGTTGTAATAATAAATATCATCTACTCGCTTTTGCACCTGTACCAGATTGTTTACCCTGTTTCTGTTTCAGCTGGCTGAGGAAGGATGGACCCAGGGCGATTGCCAAGCTGCACCTGGATTCCCCAGCCTCTTGATCAACACCCTGGAAGACCTTGGCGTTACGGAGCGCCCAAGGTACTACAGCCGAGAGTACGAGCACCATGGTACCCTCCGCTGCAGGGTGATCCTGATCATCGCCAGGAGCAACCGCTACCCCGACATCCAGCCTTGGCGGGCGACCGCCACAGGGTTTAGACACCAAGACACCTACCCCTTGGCCGTCAGAAAAGCACTCCGTTACTTGTGCCGGATTTTTGAAGAACACCTCGCCCCCACACCAGCAAAGTTCTTCCCGCCGGCCATCAGAACCCCAGTTTGGGAAGCACGCATGAGAAACCTGGAGCGACGTCGCCACGAAGAAGGCCCCCTGTACCAAGTGGCTACTTACCTAGCCGCCCTGGACCAACTCTTTGATGAGCAAGCCAACCTTCTGAGGGAGCAGACCCATCGAGCCGAGCAAGCAGAGCTCGCGGTGAGGATACAGCAGATCCGAGCCGCCCATGCCGAGGCAAGAGCCGCAGCCGCGGTCAGTAGCGAAGCTGTCGCCCAAGAAAGCCTCAGGCAGGCCCGAGACCGGCGTATGCAAGATTGGACCCAAAGTGGAACACCCGTCCCGGCGATAGGGGAAGACCATGTTTTACTCGGGACACCCGTCATAGGGTGGGGATCGCTCTTTGGGAGCACACGAGCCCCACCCGAGAACCCTGAAAGCTCTGCTGCCGCAGTCGAAAGGGATGCTGAAGCGCAACCCCTGGCCGGTGGAAACCCAGAGGACGGCGAGCAAGGATCACTCGCGCTCTCCGCCCCAGAAGAAGGCCTGCCCCGCGAGTAAAATGACCGGCGCCACCCTAGTAATGTGTCCCAGCCACTTTTGTTGTGGTACTTGATCCCAGACGAGTAGTACGATACCTAGCCTTACCCTAAGTTGTAACCCCCCTTTTTTTGCAGTAATAAAATGGTTTGTGTTTGTTGTTTGTTGTGTGCTGGTTTGTTGTGTGCTGATTATTTATATGAGTACCGGCAGGAGGTAGATTCTGCCTTATATATATATACGAATTAAACAACTTAAACATCACATAAACGTAACCCCGATTTACCCGATCAACAGGTGACTCCCCGGAACGTCGCGAGGGCCTCCCGTGGCCGGAACCCCGTAGCTGCTAGTGTCGGAGCACACCCCGTTGAACAAGATCTTCCCAAGGAGAACAAGAAGTAAGCCAGAACCGAGGGGGAAGTCAAGAAGGAGAACAACTACCACCACCCCCACCCCTCGGAGACCTGGCGCAGATCATCCATAACCAGACCCTCATACTGGAGACTCTGGCGAATGCCCTCGTTAACCGGCAGCCGCGAGGGCAGAATATGAACGACAAGCTGACGGCCTTCCTAAGGACCAAGCCACCTACCTTCGCCGGATCCTGCAACCCGTTGGATGCTGACGACTGGTTGCGAGTAATTCAGAGGAAGCTCGAACCATTCGAATGCCAGGACCGGGATAAAGTCCTTCTGGCAGCCCACCAGCTCACCGGAACTG
Organism: Panicum hallii; assembly: GCF_002211085.1. Lineage (NCBI taxonomy): Eukaryota > Viridiplantae > Streptophyta > Magnoliopsida > Poales > Poaceae > Panicum > Panicum hallii. The sequence continues at coordinate 14,424,747 of NC_038043.1, forward strand.
CATTATCCTGGTGGGAAAACTATTGTGCCGCAGCCGAAGATGCCTCTACCATTACTGGGGAGAATTTGTAAGGGAGTTCCGCCGCTACCACATCCCTTCGGCCACTATGAAGCGCAAGGCGGATGAATTCCGCGCGCTACAACAAGGAAGCATGACGGTGGAAGAGTACACCCACCGGTTCATAGAATTGGCCCGGTACGCGCCGGAAGAAGTGAACGACGACGATAAGAAGCAAGACATGTTCAAGAAAGGATTGAGCCCAGAGCTCCGGACCTTGCTTACTCCCCAGATCTATCCGGACTTCAACACCCTGATGAACAAAGCTATCCTCACGGAAAGGGCCAAAGCCGAAGAGCGGAAGGACAACAAGCGGAAATTCCTGGAGAGCAAGGCCCGCCAACAAGACCGCTACCAGAAGCCGAGGAACTCCAACTACACAGCACCAAGATATCAGGCTCCGATGCAGTATAGGACTCAGTCGCAAGTGATAGGACCACAGGCCCCGCCCAGGAGCCAGAATATCACGAGGGCCCCGCAGAGCAATACAAGCCAGGTCACCCCCGACAACAACAATGTTAGGGCCTGCTTCAACTGCCGTGAGATAGGGCATTATATTGCCAATTGCCCTTATGCCAAGAACAAGCCGGCCACATCAGCCTTCTCCAACACGGTGAATGGACCCAGACCGGCCCTGACCGGTGCCAACCGAGTGCCTGTCCGCAACAACGACAACAGCCAGCAGACAAAGCAGCCCCAGCAATCCTTTGGACGAGCCCGCGTCAATCACATCGATGCGCAGGAGGCTCAAGAAGCTCAGGGCGTAGTGCTCGGTGAGTACTTAGTCAACTCAGCTCTGGCGACAGTATTATTTGATTCTGGAGCATCACACTCGTTTATATCCTCGAGCTATGTGGAGAAACACAAAATACCTACAGTACTACTAAAAACGCCCCTATTAACCGGACGCCTGGAGGCGACATCAATTGTCAATTAGGTTGTCCCCGGGTAAGGATCAATTTAAGTGGGGTAGAATTTCTAGCAGACTTGGTAGTACTTAAGTCTGGGGGAATAGACGTGATTCTTGGAATGGACTGGTTAAGCCGACACAATGGTCTCATAGGCTGCACCGACAAAGTGGTACACCTAACAAACCACGAAGGAGTACAAGTGATCTGCCGTACCCGGGATAGTAAGTTCGACCCAATGGTATTTAGCATGGAAGCCAAGCCCTTAGAAGGAGTCCCGGTAGTAAACGAATACCCAGATGTGTTCCCCGAAGAGCTTCCCGGTATGCCGCCAGATAGGGATATAGAGTTCGTCATAGACCTTATCCCCGGAACATCCCCTATAGCCAAGAGACCCTATAGGATGGCGGCCTCTGAGTTAACAGAATTAAAGAAACAACTGGAAGAACTGCAACGAATTGGATTCATTAGACCAAGCTCGTCGCCGTGGGGAGCCCCAGTGCTGTTTGTCAAGAAGAAAGATGGAAGTATGAGGTTGTGTGTAGATTACCGAGCTCTGAATGAGGTTACCATTAAGAACAAGTACCCCTCCCCAGGATTGATGACCTTTTCGATCAGCTAAAAGGAGCCAAGTACTTTTCCAAGATCGATTTAAGGTCGGGATACTTTCAGCTCAAAATTAGAGAAAGTGACATCCCTAAGACAGCTTTTGTCACCCGCTACGGGCAGTTTGAGTTCACCGTAATGTCCTTCGGACTAACTAATGCCCCGCCTATTTTATGAACCTCATGAATAAGGTATTCATGGACGAGCTAGATAAGTTTGTCGTAGTTTTTATTGACGACATACTTATCTACTCCAAGAGTGTTCAGGAACACGAGCAACATATGCGGGTAGTGTTGGGAAAGCTAAGGAAGCATAAACTATATGCTAAATTTAGCAAGTGTGAATTCTGGCTGGAGAAAGTAGCTTTCCTTGGTCACATTCTGACCGCGGAGGGAGTAGCAGTGGACCAGAGAAGGTTGAAGCCGTATCCAATTGGCAGCAACCGACTAACGTTAGTGAGATCAGAAGTTTTCTTGGATTAGCCGGATACTATCGGAGATTTATTGAAGGATTCTCTAAGATAGCCCGACCCATGACGGAACTTCTTAAGAAGGAGAAAAAGTTCGCTTGGACAGAATCCTGCGAGAGGAGTTTTCAAGAATTGAAGCGAAGACTGACGACCGCCCCAGTGCTGACCCTACCGGACATTCATCGGGACTTTGTCATTTATTGTGACGCATCCCGACAAGGGTTAGGGTGCGTACTGATGCAAGACGGGAAAGTCGTTGCATATGCCTCCCGCCAACTCAAGACCCATGAGCAAAACTATCCGACCCATGATTTGGAACTAGCAGCTGTAGTGCATGCCCTTAAGATTTGGAGACATTACCTGATCGGGAATAAGTGTGAGGTCTACACCGACCACAAGAGTCTGAAGTATATCTTTACCCAGCCGGATTTAAATTTAAGGCAGAGAAGATGGTTGGAGTTGGTCAAGGACTATAATTTGGAAATTCAGTATCACCCCGGAAAGGCGAATGTGGTAGCCGACGCCTTAAGCCGGAAATCCTATGGGCCCAAGGATAACAACCTGCGCGAGGAAATGGCACGATTAAATGTGCACATTGTCCCTCAAGGTTCCAGCCATGTGTTAAGCGTCCAATCAACCCTAGAGGATAGAATTAGAGAGGCTCAAAGCTCGGATCAGGAGTTAGTAAAGATCTGCGAGCAAACTGGAGAAAACAAAGCGCCAGGTTTCAGAGTGGACGATAAGGGAACATTATGGTACGAGGATAGAATTTGTGTACCCCAGAACGGAGATTTCCGGCAATTGATCATGGACGAAGCCCATAACTGGCCTACTCCATCCACCCAGGATCCACCAAAATGTATATGGACATAAGGCAAAAATACTGGTGGAATGGAATGAAAGCGGATATCGCACGATTTGTGGCACATTGTGATACCTGCCAAAGGATCAAGGCCGAACATCAAAAGCCGGCAGGATTATTGCAACCCTTGCCTATCCCGGTTTGGGAAATGGGATGAGATAGGAATGGACTTTGTAGTGGGACTACCCCGAACACAGAAGGGACACGATTCCATATGGGTAATTGTGGATCGACTCACTAAATCGGCACATTTCATACCCGTAAGGACCACTTATGGCGGAGAAAAGCTGGCAAAACTTTACGTGGAAAATATAGTGAAGTTGCATGGAGTACCCAGTAGAATCGTCTCGGATAGAGGGACCCAATTTACATCTAGGTTTTGGAAAAGCCTACATAAAGCCATGGGCACTAAGTTGGATTTTAGCTCCGCATACCACCCACAGACGGATGGTCAAACCGAGAGGGTGAATCAGATCATGGAAGATATGCTGAGAGCATGTGTCCTGACCTATGGAAACGATTGGGAACAGAGTCTGCCCTATGCAGAATTCTCGTACAATAATAGTTACCAAGCCAGCCTGGGTATGTCGCCATTCGAAGCCCTCTACGGAAGAAAGTGCAAAACTCCCTTGATGTGGTCGGAAGTTGGAGAGCGTGCACTAGTAGGACCCGCGCTCATAAAAGAAGCAGAAGAAAAGGTAGCGGAAATCCGCGAGAAATTAAAAGCGGCTCAGTCCCGACAAAGAGCTATGCGGACAAGAAGAGGCGGGAGATAAGCTTCAATCCGGGAGATTTTGTCTACCTCAAAGTCTCACCCATTCGAGGGACACGAAGATTTCAGGTACAAGGAAAATTAGCCCCTCGATACATTGGGCCGTATCGGGTTCTAAAGAAGGTAGGAGCAGTGGCATACCGACTAGAGTTACCGGAAGAAATGTCAGATATACATCCAGTGTTTCACGTCTCGCAATTAAGGAGATGTTTGAGAGTACCCGAAGGAGAACACGTGCCGGTAGAAACAATAGACCTGCAACCGGATCTGCGATATCAAGAAGTGCCGGTCAGAATCCTGGACACCGTCACTAGGAGAACGAGAAACTCCGAAGTACGAATATGCAGAGTTCAATGGAGCAGACATGGGGTGGAGGAAGCGACTTGGGAACGCGAAGAGGCGCTAAAGAAGGAGTTTCCCCATCTATTTCGTGGCCAGCCGAATCTCGAGGACGAGATTCATTTAAGTGGGGTAGGTTTGTGACGCCCTAAAAACTTACCAAAATCGAATCACGCGTTAGAACGTTTCGATTAAAAACCACTCGTCGCCAGACCATAGCCCTAACCCCGACCGTATCGCCATCCCATCCCGCGTCGCTCGGAAGCCTGCCGCTCGCGCGCGGTCACCGCCGCGAATAGCGCCGGCGCAAGTCATTTCTCGCGCAGCGCACAAATCCCGCGCGCGCGTGGCCGATCGGTCGCGGCTGCGGCCGCGATTGGCGCCGACGCGTTTTCTTTTCCCCTCGCCGTTCCCCTCGCGCCGCGCGTTTCCCCGCGTGGCCGACCGGCCGCGGTCACCGCCGCGACCGGCGCCGGCCCTTCTCCCTCCCTCTTTTTCTTTTCTTTCTTTCCCTTTATTTCTTTTTCCCTTTTTCCTTTTCTCTCCTTTTTCCTTTCTTCTTTTCTCCCTCCCCTCCCTTTTCTTCCTCCTCCCTTCCTCCCTGTTTTTCCCCTTTTCCCCCCTGCTCCCGCGCGCGTGCCCGGCCGCACCAGTCCGCGCCGGCCACCGGCCCCCCCCCCTTCCCCTCGCGCGCGCCTGTGCCCGGCCGCCCGTACCCGCGCGTGCACCACGTGCCGCGCCGCCCGCCGTGCCGCCCGTCGCTGGCGCACGCGCGCGGCCGCACGGCCGCCGTGGCGCACACGCCGCCGCCCGCTGTGCCGCCTCGCCACCCGCGCCTCCCCTGTGCCGCCTCGCCGCCCGCGCCCCCCCTCTGTGCCGCACACCGCCGCCCGGCCCCCCCCCCCACGTGCACGGCTGAGCCCCGTCGCAAGCCACGGGCGCCATTAATGGCCGCCCGTGGAGCCACCCGCCGGCCGCCGCCTCCCCTACCGCCGGCCGCCTATAAATAGGCCCGGCCGCACCCCGGCACCCCCCACAACCTGCCCCGCCACCTGGCCCCTCGCCTCCACCGCCCTAGCGCCGCCACGCCGAGCTCCAGTACCCGCCGCCGCAGCCCGCCGTCGCCCCGCCTCCGCGCGCTACCCCCGGCCCGAGGTGAGGCCGGGAACGAGTTCCCCGTGGTCCCCTCCCTCTTTTCCCCCTCTCACCCGAGCCGCCCGGGCCCTAGGTGGCCGGATTTGGCCGCCGGCGTTTCCCCCCCCACTCTCCTCTGTTTCCTGTGAGGGGAGGAAGAAGAAGGAGGCCCTTTTGCGAAAAACCCCCTGGCCTCCCCTGTTTGTTCCAAAGAAACCCCTTTATCCATTCTCTTTTGCAAAAATAGCCCTACCCTTTCCGTTAATTCAAATCAAACCCCTCGGAACATAAACCTAAACATAATCGACACCTTTTAGCATGCTTAGGGTATTTCTAGGATTTACAAATAGGTCCGCACTCTTTCCGGATATTTACGAACAAGCCCTCGAACCCCCGTTTGAGCCCTGAAACCACCTTTAGCGCGTCATTTTATGTGCGAAACGACCTCCGATTGACCCGAAACTTTACCACGCCCCTTCTAGTATAGTTTTAGCCATGCCATCAAGAAACCACCCAGAGATATTGGCCCTAACTCCGTAACTAAATTATTTCCGATTCAAGCCTATCGGTAAAAGCTTTTAGTTCTTTCGCTTGATTGTGTGTCTGTTTGTTTGCGTCGTAGGACACGGAGTGAACGACGAGGTTCCCGACCGCGACCAAGCAACTGAGGACCAGTACTGCGACCCCGAACCCGAAGGACAGTGCTCCGATCAGGACTTTCCGCAAGGGTTTGACGATGGCAAGTTCAATTCCGCCCTTTGATGCATATTTTTGTCCTAGTTTTTATAAACACAACCCAATGGCCGTTTTATGAAATTGCATGGTTTTGCGTGCCGTAAACATGGTAGGATAGCCACCCTTGTTGTGATAACCATACCTTGAACACCTGATTTTATAAAGGAAACGCGTGTGTGTGTGGGAAGGGATAAAATGTGATTTTGGAAAGTGAGTCAGACGGGATGGACGGCATTCCTGTGTGGATTGCCGCTGGTGTGCTCGTACCTGTGTGGTAGGGCAAGGGAGGGAGATGTCCGTCCTGTCACCCCTAAGGACCGAGTTGTTGTGACATCTCACCTAGCTTCCTGACGTGCGAACCACTTGACCGTTGTATGGGCAACGGCTTGGCCTAACCCCACTAGTTAGTCTGATAGCCATCAGGAGAGCTGGGAGCAACGGGTGATCAAGGAGACGGGATAAGCTCTGTGTGACTTATGCCCCGGTTAAACCTCGGTGATAGGTCGAATGACCCCTTGATAGATCCCGTGGTGGCTAGTCAGGTCTAGCTAAGGTGGGAAAGGGCTTCGATGGGATCTGCACCGGCGCTAAGGTGTTCGTGTTGCGGTACCCCGCCTGTGGGTAAAGTCGCACACCTCTGCAGAGTTAAAATCTATTCGAATAGCCGTGCCCACGGTATTGGGCAAGTTACGGTGTGGTCACATAACTAGTGTTTCTCTCTGGGAATGATTGATCCAGTGTGAAATGTTTGGAAAGTATCCGGCAGTGGTGCCGTGTGCTACGGCGGACGGGGAGTCCGGTAGCAGTTTTAAACTAGATCCTGTGTGGATCAACACCGTGTGCCCCTCGATGCTTAACGACTTGTTTTTGAAAAATGTTTTGAAACGAACCTTTGCATAAAGTCAAGTTTTCCGCAAATGAACCATAACCTTATCCTTGGATTACCCTGTGCATGAATTCTGTTATAACCCCTCCGTGGGTGTGATTGGACTTGCTGAGTACGTTTGTACTCACCCCGTTCTTACTTTTCAGTGGAGGATCCCGACTACATCCCCGAGAACGACGAGTAGGGTCCCGTCCTGCACCCAGTCTTGCCTGTGGGTGAGGTCACCGTTGGAGCTCCGCATGGCGCAAGACTCTGATGATCCCCTGTTCGTAGTTAGTGTAGTAATATGGGTTTTTGTTGTAATCCTCGCGATAGTGGCGCTTCACTGCCCATTACCGCGAAGAGTTGTACGGTGATGTACCATCTGATGTAATAAAAGTGTTATCAGCCTCCTGGGACTGATAAAGTGACACTTTTAAGTCCTCCCTGGTGGGGGGGACGCTTCACGGGCCTTTGGTTTTGATGTGCTAGTTTAGGTAGGCACCCCAGTTTGTGCATTCTGTTTTGGAGGACGATTTAAAGGGGACCTCAAGCAGTCTGAAGGCAGAGGGGCTAGGTGATGCAATCTCCAAGATAGTAATCATCATGACATCCATGAGGGTTGGAGTCATCGCCCATGTCCAAATAAAAAGCAGTTCAAGGCATCAGACCAAAAATAGTCGATGGTCTTCAGAAGGTTTTCATTCTTCTCAAGGGGGGACAATGATAGAGATAGAGCATCAGCTATTCCTATGGTTTCCCCTGTGGATTGATAGGTTTTTGCTACTCTGTTGTACCAGGACACCCAACCTTCGGGAGGATTCGGCCAGGCACGCAGGCTGTCGGCCCAGGAATCTAAATCTATGTCTTGGCTTACAAATGGGATCCTATTAGCCTCACAAGAAATCAAATCTACTGGACTCTCATAAGAATGAGGCCTAAGGCAAAAGGAATTGGGGGAAGAAGGATATGGCAAAAGAATGTCTGAAACCTGACACATCGATAAGAGCCAAATAATAGGAAGGGATCATTTAATGCTTCAAGGGTTCGAATAATTACTTCATTAAATTAGCGAAAGGTCGGAGTTTTACCTTCAGACCAAGGACACCCGCATTGGCATTCGAGGGTTCTACCATCTGAAACTCCAATGGTGATCGAAGACTTGGAAACTGGATCTAGGGTTCGCTTCACGAGTTTCAAGTTCGTGCTCTGAGGTTTTGGTATGGGTTTTGCGATTGGATTAATGAGCAAGGGTTTTGGAGTGCAGCTTGGATTCGGGGAATCTGTGGAGATCCGTTTTGGGGAAGGTTCCAGATTTAAGAAGATGGTATTACGTCAGGGATCGACTCAAATCCAGATCGGCACTTTGAGGGAAAGGACCGATGCGTTGCCATCGGCTCCTAGCAAATTTGCTTTTGAGAGTTGCTGACTAAAATGAAAGGATTTGATTCATAAGGGAAAATCATTACAAAAGGGGAGTCCATTGCTCCTAAAGCCGATCTATCGGCTTCATCCTACGATCTACCACCAGTAGGTGCCTAAGACTTCGGTGCTTGATCGGAGGGGCCGCGCTGGCATCGCTGTTGTGGCAGAACCGCCTGAATTATTCTGGGTCAAGTGCACTGGTCATCACTATACAGTCGATACTAACTCAACGCACTTCAAACGGAACAACTCATTGGTCTGTCGGGTCACCGCCCGATACAACCACGGTTCAACAGGATCGAAGTAGGTTTACCTCGCACGAAGGCAAGTTTATAATCATACAACAGATCATAAACTTTTAGTCCATAGGATAATTAAACATTATAACAAACTGTTTCGAAACTTAAAGTAACTTATACAGACATTGTTTTAAAAACAACAAGCTATACAAGCTTGTGCCAGAGTAATAGCGGAAGAAAATTTACGCACGACTACACACGTCGCGAGAGTTGACACCACGTTCGGCCTGAAACCTAGTGTCATTCCGGAGGGTCATTGCCGGTCGGGGACGGATCCCACTCCACGGACCAGCCAAACGGAACAGAGGATGGCCAGGCTGGACTACCCGTTTGGTTCACACAGGCCATACCTGAAAGACAGACTAGCAAGACTGAGTATGCTAATACTCAGCAAGACATACCCGTTTCATGGTATACTTTGCCATGTAACTATACTTATGAAGGCTTGTAATGGTTCTGGGTTAGTTTCAGCTGAAAAGCAACAAAGAGTATGATCTAACTTTCATGTTTTAGTTTTCAGCTTCTAGTTGCATTAACCATTCTAGGTAAGCACCTATTCTAAACAAGCAAGGTAGAGATTAGCATCCATCAAGATTATTCCAACAATAGTTATTGTTCTTACTCTATGTGGCAGAAGGAACAAGTAGTCTCAATCTCTGTGAGAAACGGACGATTCTGAATCGAGTTTCATAACCTTGCAAGGTAAACCTAACTCACATGCTTGGAGCATCCAATGATCGTTCCAAAGCAACCGTTTGCCTTTCATTCCAACTCGTTGATCAGGGCCACCACAAGCGACTGTAGGACCATACGCACATCCAATGTGCAGGACGTACGTCTGTAGCGTGACTACATGACCGTACTCTTGTCCGTTGTGCGGAACGTATTCCCGCATGTCGGTGCGTGTGCGAAATAAACCAAATTATGAGTGGTGGGAGATATGTCCACCCCTCAGGCCGATTGGTTACTAGGCTTACCGCTTCCATATTTCACGGCATATGGCTAGTACTTTCAAACGCTTAACCATAGCTACCACACACTGCGACCTTATCAACTTTTATCAACACAGACGGGCTTAACTACGCGTAGGATGTTCCGATTATGTAGTGATAGCTTTAACCGTCGTAGATTGAATTAGCTTATTGATTACAGAGCAAGTTTATATTAATATCAGATATACACGCTTTGTTTAAATACTTAGATCCGATCTGATACTGGGAGACAATCGACTCTTTACAGACGATATCGGGGGTCACCAGATGAGCCGATCACGGCTCGAACTAATGTTTGAACATGTCTGTGCATGCAATAAACTAACCAAAATCACTTCTACACCTTCCTGATCAGGACAAGGTCAGGTGCACGCCTAGAAACCCACACGCCAGTCATGTGCCGGATCCTAGGCCGTTGACTGAGGGACCGGGCCCACCAGCAGTCCCGGTAGCCTCCCGCTCTCGTGTTGCCTGTCGCTGCTTGCCGTGGGTTTTGACCAACAACAGCGAGTGATCAAAGAAGTGCACTCAATAGGACCCGTCATCTTGAAATTCGTAAGCTATTGCTTAATCATTGCCTTTACGGGGAGATTTTGATCTTGTTGACCATGGCGTATAGGATCATCAAATCATTGTTATGCACGGGCCGAACATCATTCGTTGGGAGGAGGGTGATGGCCAACCATTTGTGCATCAAACGAAGAGTTTGATTTTGAATATCATTGTACCACGGTGCAAACTTGCCATCAACAACTTGACCCGAAATCAAACACCAAAATTCATGGCGATTAAAATCGTGGCAAGCTTGTTCAAGGGAAATCGTCAAGCGCGTGCCAAAACCAAGGTGGTGACTCAAATTTTTCCAAGTAAGATAGAACTCATTTCCAAAGAGTTGAAAAGAACTTCCATCATCCACCTCTTGAAGAGTGCAAAGAAAAAGGATGGTGAGGACATGAGAACCATTCTTGTCAACAGGCAGAAACCATCCCATCCAATTGCATGCCCAAACACGAGCGAAGTCTACGTCCATACCTATTTTCTCGAGGAGGTCTGGGTCAAAGGCTTTGGTGTGACCAAAGTCCCGACACTTGAAGATAGCGTAGGCTTGATGTTTGCAGTCATCTCGCAAGTTGAGGTAGCGTCATCATCATCGTCTATCTCCATGTCCTCAGCTTGCAGTTCGGCTTGTTCCTCTTGTTCTTCTTGTTCTTCTTCATAGTCCATCATGCTCGGGCTCGGCATCAGTTTGGGGTGTGGTGAGAGCTTGAGCCACCCTGAGAACGAAATGAGCTCGTGCCTGACATCTTCTTCAATGCACCGAAAATCTTCCAACACATGCCCTTCATGCTTGAAGAACAAGAACGAACAAGAACAACTTGAAATGGATTACGTTAGTGAAACCGAATGGAAATGCTTACCCGAGAGTTGTTCTTCCAAATGTGGGATTATTCTTGAAGCAAAGAAATGAGAGAGAGAGGTTTCTTGAATTCAAACTTGAGCAAAAATCCAATGAATCCCGAGAGCAAAGAATGTGTGAAAGAGTGAGTGAGTGGAATGAAGTTGGAGTGCTTCACACCCCCCTCTCGGCCTCTATTTAAAGAGCAAGAGCAGCAAACAGCTAGGAAGATGCTGAGCACAACAGCTAGTAGCCGTGGGAGGAAGTGGGGCCCAAGAGCCGTTAGGCCTGGGTCGGCCGATCCAAGGGTTCGACCGAACCCTGGTTGGCCCTCCTGGCTAACAGCCGGGGCCCACTGCCCCCCAACGGCTCTCTTGCTTTGATGCTTTTGTGTCCGTCCACACTTTGCTTCGAAAAGAAGTCCAAATATATTTTTCAAAGGATTTTCATGCTCAGAAATATTTTTAGGATTTTTGTAAAAGCAGAAAAAGGCTAGAAAAATTCCAACATGCAGTGAGTGTTGGAAAAATCAAATATGCAGTGAGAAAATTCAAATGTTGAGAAAATAAAATTTTAGAAAAACCAAATATGAGATAAATAGCAATTTACCTTTGGCAAGGGCTCGTCATGTTAAGTCTGACGGGTAGGATGTTTCTCCGGCGTGCTTACCATTTGGTGTCCCACTGTGGAGAAGTGGACGAAGACACACTCTCCACCTTCCGCCACACCTTCTTTGTCTTCTTTCTTTTTGCTTGTGTGATCGGTGGAGTTTCAGGTTTGGGCAGTGGTTCTCCCCAAATTCCACCCCCGTCGTGACCTTGATGAATCATGAAGCGCTGCTCCTTCCTGTATTGGAATTTAAAGAATATGTTGTTGACCCTGATGCGGAAATGGATTTCTTCAGTCCAAACATCTATCCATGCCTTGACGTCCCTTAGGAATGGTTGTCTAAGCATCAGATGTATGCCTAAATCACCCTTCATGTCGAGGACCATGAAGTTTGCGAGGACGAAGGAGTTCTTGATTTGCACGAATAGATTTTCAACTATCCCTTCAAAATGTCGAATGGTCGAATCGGCGAGCTGCACATACATTAGGGTTGGAGAAAGAGCAGGATATTGCAGTTGTTCAAATATCACCTTGGGAAAGATGTTTATGCTTGCCCCAAGGTCGCAAAGGGCTTGATCATAGTGGCAGTCATAAATCGAACAGCTGACCATTGGACCTTGGATCTCTATGTATTGCTGCTGTCAATCCTCCCCACGCGTTCGCCTTTGGTGTGTGGGTCTTCCTACATGGTTAGTGCGGGATGCCCTCCGGGATGGGTTGCCCCATCCGGTGGCCACCATGCTGAAATTTTCAACGGGAGCTTCGGGTTGCCCCAGAATCTTCCCAGAATCAACCGCAGGAACAACAGTAGCCATTTGTGCAAATTGAGAGTTTTAAACATTTTATTAAAACTTAATTGGTTTTTCAAAGCAAAAGATAAAGTTTCAGTTTTTACGCTTATGCTTTCCAAAGTTTTATCATTGGTCAAAAGCTTTTTATTCAAAGATTCATTAATTTTAGCTTGGCCAAGCAAAAGATCTTTCAAGGAGGGTTGGTTTGAATTGAAATTTGAGTTTGTAGTTATTACTCCTTGATATGGTGGGCGCGGACTGGTTCCACCCTTCGCCTCCTTGTGGATGTAACCCGTTGTTGTTGCTGTTGATGAAGGCAGCGTCTTCACAGGTTTCGGGAAGTCGTTCCCCGAGTGTCCACCATTTCCGCAGACCTCGCACATGGAGTGCGAGTCAATGGCCTGGATGGAGTTTGTACATCTATTTCTTGATCTCTGCCCCTCTCATCCAGCTTTCCTGAGTAGGATGTCCATTTTTGCAGAGAGCATGTCCGCCTCCTTGATGGTATGCATGCCTTTTGAATTGGGTTGGAGCCGTTGTTCGCTCCACCCTTAGTTGGAGACCATCTTC